>NW_027497567.1:0-189129 GCF_021521415.1 Bidens hawaiensis | reverse complement strand
AAACCTTTAAAAATCACCTAAAATCATATTTTGATCTTAAACATGATTACAAACCAGGAACATACGGACTTTTGACCAAAAACACGGATTAGAACGTTGATATGACGTTTTTACGGTTTAAAAGTTCGGTTTGAAACCCTAAATGAAACCCTAATTAACAAGGCTTGATGATGGATGGTTATTCTTAGTTTTGTGTTATCTTTAGATACTTGTTATAGCTAACCAAGGACTCGAAAACTTGAACAAAAAACTTAACCGATCGAAAAACCGACAACGTATTACCCGTTTAGGGGATGTTTGTGATTTGATTGTGACGTGCTTTTTACTAGATTGTGAAACTTTGCAAGAACATTAGAGATCATATAAGTGAATCCCTGTTCAAATTTGGTAATTTTTTTATAAACGGAGAATATTCCACGAATTTATTACCGTTTATTGGCATTTTATTATGAAAATTATCTAAACTTATTAAAACATTATAAAATTTGGTTTGGAACTCAGAAAAGTGATGGTAAGATCACTGGTAAAATTTGGGATCATTTGAAGATGTTTAAGTAAAGTTTATGCGTTTGCGGTTTAATAGGGTTTTAACAGCCGAAAAATGCCCCAAAAGGTATTTTGACAATAGAATTGGGTTCTGTAAATTTTACAAGGGTTATTTTATGGTATTGTGATCAATCAAAAAAATTATTGAATTTTTCATGAATTTTTTGATATAAACGGGTTAATTATGGGTTAATTATAACACTTAAAATGATTTTTACAAATAAATAGCTAAATGTAAAAATCTGGAAATATTTTTATAAAATTCTAAGGATTTAAATTATTTTAAAAAAAATTATCATAATTTATATATAATTATACAAATAGTTATGATAATTTAAAGATTTAAATTATATATGTTTTGATAAAACCGACAGCATTATGTTTAACGAACAGACTGGTATGTCAAAACGTCAAAAGTGGTCAAATATCATAGTTTTTAATGAATTTGATAAAAACGAACTTTTTACGAGATTTCCGGACAGTTTGGGTGATTGTACACGTTTTGTATAATCAAACCCGTATGAAAACGGAAACGAACCATGCAACCAATCCAGATACCGAAACATTAAATTTCTTTTATAAATCAAATAATTTTATCAAATAGTATGTGTACTTAAGTTTGTGAGATCTTACTTATTTCAGAAACGCTGTGAACGATCAACTTAGTCAGGCACGAAAACGGTAAAACTGGGCCAAGTCTGGTTTTGAACATTTCATAACGTACAACGTCACAATTTAAGACTACTGACATGTTCTGAGCCTAACAGCCATAACCAGACTAGATATACAGCCCAATTTAGTTTAAAGATTGTACTCGTGTTAATAGTACACTGTCGATGCTATAATCGAGACACACTAGGTACTAATACGTATTACTGGTTCGAACTACGATAAGGTGAGTTTCACGACCCCACTTTCTAAACTGTTTTACGAACTTTTGGGGTGGAAAACATGTTTACACATACTTATTTACTTGAAAACTTGTTATAATGTGAATTATCTATGTAACACTTGAAAGTCCCCACAAACACAAATGATTAACTTCGTGCCGATGACGTGTGGATAGTACTATCGGTTTTCAAGTACGAACACATATATTGGTTTACGAACATATATTATGAACTTTATGAACTTTACATACATGCATACATGCATATTATGAACTTTACGAACACATATATTGGTTTTTGTTCGTACCCGTGAAACTTGAAACTCACCAACAAGACGTGGTTGACCTGTTTTAACATGCTTTCCAGGCGAACCAAAGTTGGAATAAGTTACTTATGTGTTCGGTGCTAGAAGTGAGACTGAATCGCTGTAGATAAATACAAGTATAATAATAAAGAATAAACCGCCACGAGAACTTGTTATGTGTTTTTCGCCTAGTTTGTTAACTTAGTACCAACAAATGTAATATGATGTAAATTAGTTTGTAAATTTTCTTTATAACAATGTGGTTTATACAAAAGGTGTCTATTACATTCCCGTATTACGCTTCCGCAATTACCTAGTGGAGGTCTGACAATAAAAACACAACCTAACCCTAAATGTGATGCATCAATACAAACTACCAAGTCTTCATTACCATCAGGCAAGGCAAAGACTGGAGCTTGTTTAAGTCTTCAAAAATTCTACAAAGGCCTCCTCCTAAAGCTTACCTCAACTGAAAACTATTATCGTTTTGGTTATACCAGCAAATGGTGCATCTATCTTGGAGAAGTCCTAAATAACCAATAGTAGCCCATCACCCCTAAAAAACTACGTATTATAGTTGCGTTTTGAGGAGTCTTCTAATACTGCCTCAATCTTAGTGGTGTCTACAACGATCCAGTCAGGATTGACTATGGCCTATAAACTGCACTTCATGCAACCATAATACACATTTCAAAAATTTAGCATACAACATCTCTTTCTTGGGAGTCTTCAACACTTCTCTTAAGTGTTTAGCATGTTCAAACTCGATCCATGAATAAATTCATATATCGTTTTTTGGTGCATATTATGTGTGACAATAGCTTAATATATAGGTTGTTTTGTTTATCATATAATCAATTACGGTAATAGTTTTGTATTAGGCGAACTTGATGGGCTAGAGAATTAACTTATAAGAGAACTTAACAAGTTCACCAAACTAAAGCCCAACCCCAAGCTCAGAAAACATGTCAAATATATAAATGACATATAGTTTGCGGTTTTAAGTTAGACATCACAAATCTATAAGTTCGTCTCTATGAGTCAGCAGTTTATATCCGTAGAAGAACATAACCGAGTTCTTGTTTGGTGGTTGTAATATTGGTTATAATCAATAATAGAGGAATATTAAAGTGATCGTGTTCGTGTTGTTATACTCATCTATTACTCATGATTGTTAATCAGAATGATTTTTCACCTCTGATCATACGATTCAGTCTCGTCAACATCCGACTATAGACCTTTATTTGGTATCAAAGCTTTTTCTTAATATCGTGTAGTTCAGAATTGATTTACGAGTACTGCACGAGTTATTAATTCAAATTTTATGTTTAAGGTAGTAAGTAATTCATCCTACTATTGTTTTTCGTGATCTCCAGTTTGTTACAGCCGTCAAAGTATTCAAGTTAGTCATTTTTGGAAAGTCATAGAAGTTCTTGGGCGAACTTCTTAATTACGGTTTATCAGCAAGCGAAGTTAACTAAATTCAATGAACTTAAAGAATGTGTTAGGAAAACTTAGTGGAAGAAATTAATCCAAGAATATTATAATATTACCTATGATGCCCTACTCCATATCAAGATAACGAACTTGTTCCAGAGGCTTATAATTGGAAGTTGCGTGGCACAATTCAAGTGATCTTATTTTAAAATAAAGTGAACTTATTTAATAAGGTTCAAATGAACTTAATTCTTAAACGAACTTAACTTTAATCTTCCATTAACTTGTGGGTAGTTTTATTTTCAGGTGAACTTACTCTTGTTTGAGCGAACTTGTGTGACTCATTATTATAGACTAATTTACTCGAAAGTATTATAGGTGAAGTTGTCGGACGAAGTTAATGTCAAGCGTAGTTATTATCCGAGCTAAGTTGTTGAAGCGAACTTATTGTCGGGCAGATCGAGTTAGACAAGTATTCTTATCTCAAGCGAATTCAGGTGATTTCGTGTTATTTCAAGTGAACTTTCTTTCGTTACGTCATGGTCCTTACAGACTTCTTACAATGTTTGGAAAGAAATTAATTTCATACGACTTGTGATCAAGTGAAAATATCAACTAGTGGATAATATAAGATCAGATTGCTAAGACTATTAATTTTAATATCAACATTGATATTATATTTTCTAACACGGACATGGTGTGAGCTTGTTATTTCAAAGGAAGTTGCTAATATTAATAGTTTATTGCAATTCAGAATTTGCGTAACACGGATTTGGGGGGGATACGAGCTAGTATAACGAATTTCAAATCCATTTCTTAGTCGGCTTGTTAATCAGTTCAGCTTAAAAGGGTTAATGGGACTACAGAAAAGTCGGATTTGGATTTCTCGCTCCGTATTAAATTGACTTCAATGGCAAGAGTAAGTAACACGTTAGAAACGGGTGATAAAATCGGAAGCCCAAATAAGCCACCAAAATTGGTTATAGGTGCAGATTTTGCTGTTTGGAGAAAACAATTTCTGGTGTTTATTGAAAATCAAGATGCTAGAATGTGGAGTTGCATGACCAATGAATATATTTGACCAGTCACTAAAATAGAAGGAAGACAAATAGCGACAAAGTATGTCAACATGTCCGATGCTGACAAGCGAATGTATGATGTAGAAGAGAAAGCCATTCGTGTAATTAAGATGATGTTACCTGATACGGGGAACTATCTTTTCAAAAGGTATCTTTTTTTTTGGATATGGGGGACCAAGTTAAAAAATGTGTAGGAGTGGCATGTTCAACAAAATCTTCGGGAACAAATAGAAGGAATTGTGCTTCTGGCAATAGTGAAAGCTCTAAGGCTGTGGAATTGACTCAACATGCACTCAAAGCTGATATTACTTCCGTAAAGGACAGGAAAGCATGTTCAGCAGATGAAGAAACATCTTCAGTGGATGAAGAAAAGAAGGATACAAGTAAAGATAATGGGGATCAAGGATGCAGAACATCAAAAGCCCATGGCAGACATTTAGTCTGAGGTAAGTATTCACCCTGTATGTTCTAATTGTTCTATGTTGTCGGTTCAAATCACTAACTTAGTTGGTGAACTTAATGCATTTAAAGAGGCAAACATGATTATATAAAATAGAGAAAAAGCCTATAAGAATAGATATTAGTGGGTTAAAAGCTACTATTGGTGAAAAAATTCAAGTAATTGACTTAGCATATGCCACAGTGGAAGAAAATGCAAAAGATTTTGCTAATAAAAGTAAAGAACAAGTAGACGCTTATGTTAAAATAGTATAACTAAACCGGAAACTTGAGCAATTCAGAAATTCATCTTTCGTATTAGACCATATGATAAGTTTCCAATGATCTAATAAAGATACACAAGGGTTGGCATTAAGATGACGCAAACATGACAGATGACGCAAACATGACAGATGATAGAGAATGATGAAAATAAACCATAACACATGTCTTAGTCTACTGTAAATGAAAATTAATATTTGTTTTTTATTACCTCAGGTCCTCGATTTAAGTGCTAATTTCGTTTGGCTGCTAAAATATATGAAGGTAACCATATTAATTAAATATCGATAACGTTTAATTTATTAAAATTTTAACACAAAAGATTGATAAAAGCCATCTTGTATAATATTGATTTTGCAAACGTGTCAGGTGGTCTAATTTGACTAGATTTCATTTTTTCCAAATGAAATAATATCAATCATTTATTGCTAATACGAAATGCTAGCTTCTTGAAGGGAATCCATACTCTTGGTTAGTCTATAAAAGGTTCTAAAACCCTCTTCAAAAATTCAAGCCAATCCCAAACTCTCTCCTATTTCTTTGGTGTTCCAAGAATTACATCAACAAATGGCTCTATGTGGTTCTTTCAAGGGTGGATTTGTTCCCGTGCCTGCCATAGCTCAAAATGAATACAGTTCTTCAAGTAAGCTTAGTTCATCCACCAACGCGATTATACCGTTAAACAGACGAAAGGTTAGGCATTTTATGTTCATCTCTTGTTTACGGCCTATATGTTTCAAAAGGGGATAGCGGCGCAGCTTGTTGCTCGCTTACCCATTATTTAGATGTAGTTCGGTTTGTGTTATATATAAAAGGATCAATATTTTCTCCTAAAATGATCATAAACTATTGTCCTAACTATATGAACATGCTTAGTTATGTTGCATACACATATTTGATCATATTATTTCTTGATTTTACTAGTTTACGGGAATCGTAACGGCTGCAAAAGAAAATATGACTAACGAACAAGAGGACCTAGCAATCGTCAATACTAATAGGACCACATCAACCATCCTCAAGTATTCTGGGGAGAAACCGAAAGCTCCGATCTTGGATACTATTAATTATCCAATTCATATGAAGAATCTTTGTCTAGCGGTAATTGCATCAGCAAAAGTATTATTGAATTTTCTTTAAATATCAAAAATATATTTAACCTAGTGGTATAGGTGTTTGATAAAGCTTTATTTTATCGATGAATAAATTAAATCGTCAATGATCAAATCTTATAGATGAAACATATAAACTAATAATTATTTAAAAAAAAAAACAGTGGCCAAACAAAAAGGATTAGAAGAAAATTTGTTTGTTTTAATTTATAGAACATATGGTTAATATTTTTTTATTTTATATTTAATTCAATTTAATTAACTTTAGATACCACATCAATTGGTAGCTAGGCCCCCCTTACTTGCGTGTATCACGTGGAGTCGAAATTTATGGCATGAAAATAACTAGAAAACCAACACAATTATTCAATTTTTTTTAACCTAATTCACGTTAAATTATGTAATTGTAGGAGCTCGAACAATTAGCTGCTGAACTCCGAGAAGAGATCGTATACACCGTGTCAAAGACCGGTGGTCACCTGAGTTCGAGCTTGGGGGTGGTTGAGTTAACCGTCTCACTCCATCATGTGTTCAACACCCCTGAAGACAAGATCATTTGGGACGTTGGTCACCAGGTATTACTAGGCCGAGTTGTTATTTTTTGTGTGATGTCATCTTAAAATAAACAGAATATGTGATAACTCGTCTTATGTTACGTACGTATAGGCATACCCACATAAAATATTGACAGGCAGGAGGTCCAGAATGAGAACGATTCGACAAACGTGTGGGCTCGCTGGGTTCCCCAAGAGAGATGAGAGTCTTCATGATGCGTTTGGTGCAGGCCATAGCTCCACTAGCATTTCTGCTGGTTTAGGTATTTCACATTTAGACATTTAGTAACCATATTTCGATTTAAAAGCTCGATAAGGGTGTCATAATCATATTATGTCATATGATATTCTTATAAAGTTATTTTGTCATTTTATTGACGTCGTTATGTTGTTCTTGTAAAATATATAATAAATATTTGAAAACTCATGCTAAATAAGATAAAGATGACTTTTTCCATGTGCATGTTCAAATGTATTTGAATGATATTGTACATGCAACTTCTCTTTTATCTTTTATACAATACGTTAGTTTGAAAATTAAATTAATATTTTGAGCCAAATATTTTGAAAAATCATACTTTTCCTATATCAAAAATTAAAAGTAATATCTATAGCCACATATTTTGGAAAATACCATCTTGATATTATTCAATATGATTTTAGTTGTTTTTTAAAGAGTTTTATTAACAAAACAACAATAACCTATAAACCAAAAAGGAATTCAAATTAACAAAATTCATATCTAAATTAATTAGTAGTAGGTTCTAAACTTTCATTGCATCTGTTACGTACAGAACCATATCCATGTTTTTCCTGAAACAACACAACGTTTTTTCTCTATGTTTCTCGAATTCTGTCGCCGACACAAGCTTGCAACTTGCGCCATAATTCTGAAAGAAGCCCACTCAGATGGTCTAAGTATATTGGTCTAAGAGCATTCACATCTAATCTCGTATCTTCAAATTCAAAATCACACAAAAAATCACTAAGGGCGTGTTCGTTTCACGGAATTCGTGGGAATTCAAAGGAATGGGAATTAAAATCTCATGACATGACGTGTTCGTTTCATTGGAATTGGAATCTTAATTCCATTGTGGTGTGTTCGGTTCAAAGAATTGGAATTGGAATTCAAATCCTTCAAATTCCTTTAAATATAGGGATTTCAAATCCTTTCAAAATGTGGAGGAATTCAAGGAAATTCATTGTAATCTTATTCCGAGTATTTTTTTTTAACGAGAACAACGAACAAAACATTTTAGTTTTTTTAGATTTTTTTTTAATTTATATTTTGAGTTATGATTTTTTTATTAATATTTTTGAATATTTTTTGAGGGGTTTTTAATCTTAATAGAAAACCCATAAAAAAAACTCAAAAAAAAAAATTATAAAAAAATCATAACGCAAAATATAAATAAAAAACAAAAAATCTAAAATGTTTTCGCCGGTGTCATTGTAAAAAAAAAAAAAAACTTGATGTCTATTCAATTGTCAAACGAACACATTAAGAATGTATTTGGATTTTAATTCCCCCCAATTCCAATTCCTATTGGAATGTTCAGATTCCAAATCCAATTCCTTCAAATTCCAAATCCTATGCAAATTCCAATTCCAATCCATTTCATTCCGTGAAACGAACGCGCCCTAAGTTTTCTCTTTCATTTTCAGTTAAATGATATTTTTTTATACCTTTATCAACATATTTTCTCTCACATTCACTCACAATCACTTTCAGTAAATATTAAAATAAAAATTATAGGATGCTTCATGAACTTTTCAAGTATACAGAAAAATCACCACAATTCTCTCTCTATCTCATTCTCTCATTCATTAACAACACCTTAAACCACTCTCTAAATTATGAAGACCTTCCTCACAAAATTTAATGGGTTGAATGAGAATGATGTAAGTACTTTTACTAGAAATATTATTTGTAAGCAAACAATCATATATTGACGTAAAAGTCTCACCAATAACAAGACCATTAGTGTTTAGATACCTGTATATTAAATGATACATAGGTTGCATCTATTGATTTCCAGGCTCCAAAAACCTATATGACATATAAGAGAAACACTGAGTTCAACTAAATTTGGTATTTATTAAATTATCCATAAGAGAAAAATGACATTGTTCACTTACAATTCAATGCAGGAATGGCGGTTGCTAGAGACTTACTGGGAAAGCACAATCACGTAATCGCAGTGATCGGGGATGGAGCCATGACAGCAGGACAAGCATACGAGGCTATGAATAATGCAGGCTACCTTGACTCCAATCTCATCATAGTCTTGAATGATAACCGCCAAGTCTCCCTACCCACAGCCACTATTGACGGTCCTGCACCGCCCGTTGGGGCTCTCAGTCGATCCCTCACAAGGCTACAAACCAGCAAGAAGTTTCAACAACTACGCGAAGCCGCAAAGGTCCAATTTCCTCTATTCTTATTTGATGTATTCCACATAATAAATAACTTATATATAAATCCCAAAGATGCTACTTAATTATTAAACCTCTAAAGAGAATACATCTTCAGATGGATATAAATTTGTGCGTTGGCTTCATTTGACTAAAAAATGTGACAAGCTTTCAATTGTTTTTTTTTCTCCATTTTATATATGACTTAACTTTTTTCACTGTATAGTGTACAACATGCCATCTAATTAAATTTTGTTAATTTAAATGGCAATTGAAAGTTACACAAATGTAAAAAATAAAGTCAGATGAAAATAGTTAGAAAAGATCAGAATATAAATAATAGATTATTAAACTTATATCTCAAAGATGTTATTTAATTATAAAACTAATGAAACATTTTAATTTTAAAATGGAGTTAGTTTGTACATTGGGGTAAATGTCATATTTTGTGATTAATAGGAAGTAACAAAGAAATTGGGGGATAAAACACATGAAGTTGCAGCAAAAGTGGATTCTGCCATAAAAGGAATTGTGGGTGGCCAAGGGGCTTCCATGTTTGAAGAGCTTGGGTTGTACTACATTGGTCCGGTAGATGGACATAATCTAGAAGATCTTGTTTATGTTTTTGAAAAGATTAAGTCTATGCCGGCTCCCGGACCAGTTCTAGTCCACATTGTTACCGAAAAAGGCAAAGGATACCTCCCAGCTGAAGTTGCTGCTGACAAAATGCATGGTATTGCAAGTTTTACAATCAAATGAACATTTGAAATTAAAACACAAGTCTTTCTAATATGATATTTTGTAGGTGTTGTGAAATTCGATACTAAAACCGGAAAACAGGTGAAAACCAAGACCAAAACACTCTCGTATACTCAATACTTTGCGGACTCTTTGGTTGCTGAAGCGAAGGAGGATAACAAAATAGTTGCTATTCATGCGGCTATGGGAGGAGGCACCGGTCTTAACACATTCCAAAAAGAGTTTCCTACGAGGTGTTTTGATGTTGGCATAGCCGAGCAGCATGCGGTCACCTTTGCTGCGGGTTTAGCAACCGAAGGGCTGAAACCGTTTTGTGCCATTTATTCATCATTCCTACAAAGAGGTTATGATCAAGTAAGATCTCTGGCATATTGTTAAAGGGGATATTTCAATAAATGATATTGTACAATATGATGGATAACTACTATTACCTTTAAAATGATTTTAGTGTATTGATAAGTAAGCTACTATTCGAAGATATGAGCACTGGTTAAGTAAATGTATTTGATGGTGCAGGTGGTTCATGATGTTGATCTTCAAAAGATTCCGGTTAGATTCGCTATGGATAGGGCTGGTTTGGTGGGAGCAGATGGTCCGACTCACTGTGGTGCATTCGATACAACATTCATGGCTTGCTTACCAAACATGGTGGTGATGGCTCCTTCTTGTGAGGCGGAGCTCATGCATATGGTGGCCACAGCAGCAGCCATCGATGATCGTCCTAGCTGCTTCAGGTACCCAAGAGGCAATGGGATAGGCTCATTACTCCCACCAAATAACAAAGGAACTCCAGTAGAGGTACTTAGTTTGTATATTCATGATGATATTTTGCGCATTGTGTACATGACTATTGTTGAGTCTTTATTTGACTATCAAAACTTCAAATAGGTTGGAAAGGGAAGGGTGATTAAGGAGGGAAATAGAGTGGCCTTATTGGGATATGGAACCATAGTACAAAGCTGTTTAGCAACAAGTGATCTTCTTCAATCGATAGGTATCTCTGTGACCGTAGCAGACGCAAGATTTTGCAAGCCACTTGATGGAAATTTGATCAAACAACTGGCAAATGAGCATGAGGTACTCATCACAGTTGAAGAAGGCTCTATTGGAGGATTTAGCTCTCATGTTTCTCATTTCTTAGCATTAAATGGATTACTCGATGGAAACCTTAAGGTATTTTCGATGACAACACCATATCTTATATCTAATACATTAATCCTTTTCTCATGCATTATCCTTATAGCAGTGACAAAATGAAAATGTTGTAGTGATTCGATATTTCTTTTTTTGTACACAGTGGAGAGCAATGACACTACCTGACAGATATATTGATCATGGGGCTCAATCTGACCAAATTGAGGAGGCTGGTCTCACCCCAAAGCACATAGCGGCTACAGTTCTATCATTGATTGGTGAGAACAAAGAGACACTTCATGTTATCAACGTATAGTATGAAAAAAGATTCATGGTCTATATATTTTTATATACTATAAATCCGAACAAAAAAATTCCTATCAACACAAAACAGATGAGGGCAAAGTCTGAAGGACGCTTCTAAATAGAATCTACCTATCCTTATGATATACACGATCCCTTGTAAAATTTGTTGGCATATTTTTTTTCAAGAAAGTGTTTCAAATTGTATCTTATATGTAAAATGTTTTGTTTAATAAAAAAAGTTGTATTGTTTTTTTAGGTTACTATCCTTAACTGCAATTTGAGGCACCATAATGGTAATAATTGAGTTACAGTAATTGATTAGGAGTTAATCCAAAGAGTTTTAGACTGACAGTTCCTTACTGATTAATCACAAAACATTTTCATAAAAATGTTTGTAAATAACACTCACAAAACATCTATCCATCCTGCAATTAGTCTGAAAAGTAAGTCAACACAAATGCTTGTGAATAACACAGGGTCGGCTCCGAGAAAGCAAAAAAAAAAAATTTGGACCGAAGATGAACTTTTTTAAGGCCTTAAAGAAAAGGAGTATTTTGTTGGTTTTAAACAATGTAATTTTAATATGGGTTTACTTTGTTATAATTGGGTTGTGTAAAAAAACTTTTGTATAAATATAAGATTAAACATGCCTCAAATGAGAGTAGAACCCATAAACTTTGCTTTAGGTTGGGAGTAATACCTCTTTGCCACTAGACCAAACTAACGGTTATTTAATTGAGTTTAAACACTAAAAATACATATTGTTTAAATAGAAATACATATAATTTAAAAAAAATAAAATAAAAATTCGGGCATAGCGGGTGTCAGGCATGTGCCGTCGACCACCCTACCACACCTTATGGCCAGCCCTGGAGTAACACTAGTACCTAATAACAAAACATTTCCATACGTCAACACAAGTGCTTGTGAATAACACTACCTAATCACAAAACATTTTTATACGTCAACACAAATGATGGTCAACTCGAAATTGAAAGAGTATGATTCAACCGTGTTTTGATTATTCACAAATGGCCGATATATACAAGAATGTCCATCTATCCCTCCTAGAACTTAGTGGATGATATCAATTACATTAATGCATAAATACTAACTAAATATAGCATACTAATATTTAGGTTAATACATCCCCTCAGTCTGAGCGGGAGATGGCGGACATGCAAATTGGATTGAAAACGTGAACATTGCGGGTGTGGTAATCCTTTAGTAAAAGTATCCGCATATTGAAATTAGTTGGGATGCATAGAACTCGAATTGCATCAATTCGTACTTTTTCTCGAACAAAATGTATGTCGAGTACTACATGTGTTATTGTGTTGGTGTTGAACTAGATTTTCTAATAAATATACCACGGAAATTTTATAACAATGAGGGTGGCTTGATGAGTAGGAACAAATAGTTCGGGAAGGAGAATCTAGAACCACCTCGTTTATGCCACCGTGTTTGCAAGCCTCAATATTTTGCTTCAACGCATGAATGAGAAATTATCGGTTATCATTTTAACGATGAAAAAACTAAGTTGCCCCCCTAAATATACACAATTAATGCAAGTGGGATGTCGTCAGTCCGTACAACCCTCCAATTGGCATCAAAATACGCGCACGGTTTAAGCGATGTGGAGGGAGATATCTAAAGGTTGTGATTAGTTGTTTCTTTTACATATTGAATACTCATTTGAACCCCTTCACGAGTGGCATGCATGAAAAGACGGATTTGATGAACCACGTATGTTAGGTCCGGATGGGTGGGCGAATGTAAGATACTGTATAGCTCCGGCGAATTGTTTATTATGAGTGGCATTAATGATAGTGTCATACCGATTATGCAAAAACCCAATTAACCTATAGACAAGTACGTCTTGTATCAATTCTTGAGAAGTATGCCATACCGATCACTCAAGTTTTGTCTTGAGTGGCATTGATGATAGTGACATACCGATCATGCAAAAACCCAACTAACCTATAGGCATGGTACGCCTGGTATCGATTCTAGAGAAGTATGTGACCAACATTATACTTTTGATAATTTATTTAATTATTTACAAAACAATTATATAGAAATGATTATGAAGTTTTGTTTTGAATGCTGACTAGTAGGTTTTATTTTGAAAGTAACAAACACTTAAACTAGTTTAGGAATTAACGAGAACATAATCACACCCACGATTCAGATAAATACAAAACTTGACTTAACTTTTTAAACAAAGGGTTTGGTTAATCACGATTGATATTCTAGGTTTGCTAACAAGGATTCCTAATCATAGGCATCAACAATCTTATCTCATGCGTACCTAATAGCTAGAGGTTCCTTCACAACATGACTTAGTTCAGAACTATTGTATGCAATTCATAAGCAAAGAACAATCAAAAAAAACCCTAGCACACATCAATCCTAATAGGAGTAAACATCTTAAAATATCAATGATGCAAGAAAATCTCGATTGTTATGAGTTTAAAACAATACTAACAATTATATGCATACAACTTTAATCAAATATAATCAAATAGTTCAGCCAAATGTACAAAGAGTGATCATATCTTACAACCCTATACTCGGGAATGATTCGGATGAACTAGCCTCACATCCACATCATCCGGTAGCGATTGGAGGTGATCGAGTCTCCAGAGACGGATAGAATGGGCGATACTCTCTTAGGGTACAAAACTTAGAAAATATTAGTTAACCATAAAATTTTACTCATTTTTAGGTGCTTGGCATATCGCGGGGGACTAAGCTGCACTTTTTTATATGTCGCGAAGAGCAAACTAGTTAGGTACATAATCTGGCTCCCTCACGTGTCGAGAGAGAGGTGTTCTCTTTTGCATGTCACGTGCGAAATCTAGACCTAGAATTTTAATCTACTTTATATTTTAAATTTGAATCGCTCTCATCTTTTTGAAACTTCATTCGATGCTCGTGCAAGTCCTAAGTTAGCCTCTTTAATGATCAATAACATGAAATACATAAGCTTGTATGACGTACCATTGTTCACACTAAAAACTAATAAAACAATCCAATAATATTGCAACATCCCATAAACTTCCGTGCCAAATTTACCATCTTTATAAGTTGAAGGACCAAGTTTTCTTTAAGCTAAACTAAGAGTCCAAGATCTAATCTATAGTTAAGCAAAATTCAGATTACACAGACGGTCTAATCTATGAGACGGCCCGTATGAAACGCGACTTGGATATTAAGTTATCTCTTGTGACATACCGTCTCTTATGTAGGAGCATAGAAAGATCAAAATAATATCTTTTATTTTTATTATAATTGAATTTCCAATTTTTATTTTATTTAGTTTTCTATTTGACTTAAAATTCCCAACTATAAAATGGGATCTAGGTTTATTGTTTAGTTAGTTTTTTATTAAGTTTTATTGATAAGAACTTTGTTCTTAGAACCTATGATTTAGTTTATCTGTCTTTGATTAACTAAATTATCATGAGCCTTTTGAATAGCAGTCTATCTTGCCTGCTATTTTGAGAAGGGGTCATCTAAGCCGGTCTAAACTCCAAAGTTAGTTATTAGACATATGGCTTGTATAATAGATATATGGCCCCTATAAGCATTGTTGTCAAAATACAATCCTAACGTGTCAAACTCAGTTGTCGACACATCCTCATGCGTGGACTAATAAATGAAAGCATTTCACGACCATTTCCATGATCACACTTTCGTTAATCATTCTACACTCTTAAAACAAGCTAACTAGTGTTCTTGAAGTTCTAAGCAAGTTCAAGTAAGCTCAAAGTGTTCTGAGGCAGTAGGAGGCTTTTATCATGTACTCTAGAGGTGTTAAAAGCAATCACAAGTCATCCCTATGTTTTGTTAAACTCGAAAGTAAGGTATAGTGAACTTATAACTCGTTTAAGTTTATTTTTCACTAATTTAGCCTATGATTGAACTATAATCGATCAAACCTCGGTTAAGTTAAGTTAAAGAAGCTGCATAAGTATTTTTAAGTATGTTTAAGACCATAGACCACTTAAACGTGTATCAGAAAGTTGTTAAACTGATGTTTAACCTTAATGGACAAAAAAGAAGGTTAGATGGATCGTCTAATGGTCCTTCTCAATCCATTTTCATATGGGTCAAGTTGAAAAGATTATACGGCATGTCACAAGATTATATGGTATGTCCCTGCGTTCAAATGGACTGTCTCTAACTTGTGACACCCCGTATGAACCTCTTTCAGTCAAAAGGGTCAAACTAAGGATGATACGAACAGTCTAATCATGATACGATCCGTCTCCTATTAAATTTTATTATTTTAATGAAAGTTAAGTTTTCAACCAATAAACAAAACCAATATTTATAAACACGGTTTGAAATAATACAATTAGGTCGGCGTGGTCTACAGTTGGATCAAAAGATGATCTGAGTATTCACGTAAACCAAATCTTTATAGGTTAAGCAACTATTAAACAAGAACCTTTTCAAACGAGACACCGAACAAACAACCTAGGTGAATTCGTTAAACATTTACATACTCTATAAATAAACGAAAGATGATATGAGTATTCACGTAAACCAAATCTTTATAGGTTAAGCAACTATTAAACAAGAACCTTTTCAAACGAGACACCGAACAAACAACCTAGGTGAATTTGTTAAACATTTACATACTCTATAAGATAAATGGATTGTTTGTCTTAAAGAGTCAATGAAACATTTACATGAGATTAAATGATCTATAAAACTTATAATACAAAATATAAAATAAAAGCAACTAAAACAGAATATATATGTATTTGGATTCAAACATAACTGACTAGCAGGCATTCTATATGTTAATCTGTAACACCCATATTTTTATACAACTTTTTTTTTCCAAAAACCGGTCCAAATTTTTCTTAGTATTATTTTAGAAAAGTGTGGAAGGGTACACTAATATAAAATAATTAAACAACCAACTTTAAATTTCCCATTATATATTTGATGGGTGCAAGTTTACATCATAAAAACTAATTTAAATCTCTCATAATTTTTACATCCAAAAAGGGGTTAAAAACATATGTTCGATCCTTCGACGTACCGAGATTCGATCAACCCTTGTTAATTTATCACAGGTGATTTACCTTAAAACATTAATTAAGCCACTATAAGCTAATGCAAAGTGTGTTCTTTCACCTATAATATTTTACAGAATATAGGGTCATCCATCTATGACTGAACAGCGGATCACGCAAAGTGTTAAAACAACTGATTAACCAATTATAACACAACAACTAACACCCGACAGTAGTTAAGAAAACTTATCACGTCAATTTCGTTACTGCTGTACATTATTTATATTTACCTATACAAATAATATATTCACACAGGTTTTATAAGAGATACACAATGAGAAGTGTAAAAAGGATTTGTGATCATACAAAAAAACCCTTTAAAAGAATTTAAAAAATCATAACTTAAAATATAAATAAAAAACTAAAAAATTTAAAAAACTAAAATATTTCCGCCATCATTTCTGTTATAAAAATAAAAAATATATACAAAAAAATAAAAATAAAAATTGACGAGAAGACGCATTACCGAGATCATAAACACAATGACGAAAATGAACAAAAACACAATTATAACTAAAAAAGACACAACAGATCGCAAAATATAACACAATGTCGGACAAAATATAGCACAATATTTAGTAATATAACACAATATAAAGAAGAAAAGACACAATGTCAAGGAAAAAAGACACAATTAATAACGAAAATAAACACAAAACAGAATGATAAACAAAAAGGAATAACAAAAAGATACAATGATTTTTTTCACTCACCGTTGTGTTTTTTTTAGAATGAGAAAGACGGTGGAAACATTTTTGTGTTTTTACTTTTTTTTGTTTTTTTATTCAATTTTGAGTTATGATTTTTTATTATTTTTTAAGGGTTTTTTTGTGTGACTAAAAATTCTTCTCATCCTACTCATTTGTATCCCCATTTATAGAATAACTCCAGTTTTATCACACCATAACAATTTAACAACTAATATCATAAGATGATAATACTATAAAATTATATTGGGAGTCGCATGAACTTACCTGAATGTTTAGAAAATTTTTACGGTGAACCTTTTGTCAACTTCGCCCTATCTCCAATAACCATATTATTTTTTTAACCCGGTTACTACAATCTCCATTATAATAATAATTAGTGATTTACCCGCGCGTTGCGCGGTGAAATTTGTCGGTAAATCCGGGTGTGGTGCCGACATGTCAACGCGAATTCGGTCGGCATTTGCTACATTCGTTACGGTACCAGAACTAAACTTAAAAAATAAATCGTCAAATTAACATGCTTAAACTAAAAACGAAAAAGAAATAGCGGCACTTGTATAGCGTATCATAAAAAATTAGCATATTTATTCGGTTGGTAAACCGAGCCATTAGTTCCCTAGCATTGGTAAAGCTCGAGCGTTAAGACGGTGAGTTAACATGAATTCGGTCATCATTGTTACGTTCGTTACACTATAGACAATCTTGGTTAACTCTAAGCGCTGAAACCCACGAAATTCATCAAAATAACATATAAAATTTTAATTACTTAAAACGACATTTATTCGGTCAGTAAAACTGGACGGTGGTAAAACGCAAGCGTTGTTCTTCCTGAGCGTCGAAACGGTAATTCTGCATGAATTCTGTCAGTTTCGGTTATGCTCGTTACGATATCATAACTAAATAAAAAACAAAAAAAGTATAAAAATTGAGGTGGGCCAATAGGGTGACGTCGGTCGATAAAACTCGTCTGTTGGTAAAACTCGGGTGTTTCAGCCATGTTCGTTACAGTTTTGGTCGGTTTAAGTTACATTAGTTACGGTGCCGAAACTAAACAAAAAAAATAAAACTGGTTTTCGGTCGGTTATCGTTACGTATGGTATCAAAACTAAAAAAACAAATTTAATTGTGGTCCCGCCACTTGGCCCAATCACGCGCTTGTGGTCAAGCGTCGAGGCGGTAATTCGGCGTGATTTCGGTATGTCTCGGTTACGCTCGTTACGATATCGGAAATAAAAAAAAAACAAAAAAGAAGTAAAGAAATTGAGGTGGGTCAATAGGGTGACGTCGGTCGATAAACTCAGGTGTTGGTAAAACCCGAGCGTTTCCATCATGTTCGTTACAGTTTCGGTCAGCTTTATATACATTAGCTACGTTACTGAAACAAAAAATAAATTGGTGTTCGATCGGTTACCACTACATTTCTCATTGTATTAAAACTAAAAACAAAAAAGAAAATCTAAAAAACTAATAGACCAAATCTATATAGATAATACGGAGCAAGTTAGCATACTAAATTGAACCAAGGTTGCTAAAATGGGCTACTAAATGGAACTGTGGCACCAAAATTCATATTTACTATATATAGTTAACAATAACAATAACAATAACAATAACAATAACAATAACAATAATAATAATAACCGTCAGATCATCCCGTTTTTTAGAGAGCAGCCCACAAAGACCCGGAGATCTAACCGTCGGATCCCTCTCAAATTTGTATAGAGTGTTAATAGAATATAAATATATATTTCCACTAGTCGGATATTCGATCAGAGTTCGGGAATTTCAGTTTTCATCAAGGAAAATGTAACCGTGAACAATGGAGTTTTCCGGTGACTGTTTAGGTTTTCTGGTGACTACAACGGCGGTTTTCGGAGATTGCGAGATGATAGGCTCGTAGATCGTGGCGAGGCGGTTCTATGGCCGCTTGAATAATTCAATTCCGAGTTCGTTTGATATGTTTTTGGTATATTCGAGTGATTTCAAACATAAACCTTAAAGGTACGCTTTTGTTAAAAATGTTTACTTTTCTTGTACGAATTTGCATGAAAATTGGTAGGATGATAGAATGGGTAACGATTATTGATAAAGTATTTGTTAGTAAAAAGGGTAGTTGGCTAGGTTTAGGTTAAACATATAAGGTTAGATCCGTAAAAACGATGAGTAAATGAAGTTGGTATGGTATTAAAATTGGTAGAATAGTTAATCGGACCATAAAGTGTAACGAAAACATAAACTTTATTTGAACGAGTTAGCGGGTGCGATTTGGGACGAATGAGTGTCGTTTGGACCGTGTAAAGCAAGAAGGTTAAGTTGTTATGGCCCGTAACTCATTGTAGTTGTAAGGCGGGCCGTAAGAGAACCTTTATGACATAAATATATGAAAACCAGTTTAGAATCGTATTCATAAGAATTCGATTCGAGTATAAGAAAGTCGATTCTATTGGAATAAAGGCGAACTTGATGGGCTAGAGAATTAACTTATAAGCGAACTTAACAAGTTCACCAAACTAAAGCCCAACCCCAAGCTCAGAAAACATGTCAAATATATAAATGACATATAGTTTGCGGTTTTAAGTTAGACATTACAAATCTATAAGTTCGTCTCTATGAGTCAGCAGTTTATATCCGTAGAAGAACATAACCGAGTTCTTGTTTGGCGTTTAGATTGGTTGTAATATTGGTTATAATCAATAATAGAGGAATATTAAAGTGATCGTGTTCGTGTTGTTATACTCGTCTATTACTCATGATTGTTAATCAGAATGATTTTTCACCTCTGATCATACGATTCAGTCTCGTCAACATCCGACTATAGACCTTTATTTGGTATCAAAGCTTTTTCTTAATATTGTGTAGTTCAGAATTGATTTACGAGTACTGCACGAGTTATTAATTCAAATTTTATGTTTAAGGTAGTAAGTAATTCATCCTACTATTGTTTTTCGTGATCTCCAGTTTGTTACAGCCGTCAAAGTATTCAAGTTAGTCATTTTTGGAAAGTCATAGAAGTTCTTGGGCGAACTTCTTAATTACGGTTTATCAGCAAGCGAAGTTAACTAAATTCAATGAACTTAAAGAATGTGTTAGGAAAACTTAGTGGAAGAAATTAATCCAAGAATATTATAATATTACCTATGATGCCCTACTCCATATCAAGATAACGAACTTGTTCCAGAGGCTTATAATTGGAAGTTGCGTGGCACAATTCAAGTGATCTTATTTTAAAATAAAGTGAACTTATTTAATAAGGTTCAAATGAACTTAATTCTTAAACGAACTTAACTTTAATCTTCCATTAACTTGTGGGTAGTTTTATTTTCAGGTGAACTTACTCTTGTTTGAGCGAACTTGTGTGACTCATTATTATAGACTAATTTACTCGAAAGTATTATAGGTGAAGTTGTCGGACGAAGTTAATGTCAAGCGTAGTTATTATCCGAGCTAAGTTGTTGAAGCGAACTTATTGTCGGGCAGATCGAGTTAGCCAAGTATTCTTATCTCAAGCGAATTCAGGTGATTTCGTGTTATTTCAAGTGAACTTTCTTTCGTTACGTCATGGTCCTTACAGACTTCTTACAATGTTTGGAAAGAAATTAATTTCTTACGACTTGTGATCAAGTGAAAATATCAACTAGTGGATAATATAAGATCAGATTGCTAAGACTATTAATTTTAATATCAACATTGATATTATATTTTCTAACACGGACATGGTGTGAGCTTGTTATTTCAAAGGAAGTTGCTAATATTAATAGTTTATTGCAATTCAGAATTTGCGTAACACGGATTTGGGGGGGATACGAGCTAGTATAACGAATTTCAAATCCATTTCTTAGTCGGCTTGTTAATCAGTTCAGCTTAAAAGGGTTAATGGGACTACAGAAAAGTCGGATTTGGATTTCTCGCTCCGTATTAAATTGACTTCAATGGCAAGAGTAAGTAACACGTTAGAAACGGGTGATAAAATCGGAAGCCCAAATAAGCCACCAAAATTGGTTATAGGTGCAGATTTTGCTGTTTGGAGAAAACAATTTCTGGTGTTTATTGAAAATCAAGATGCTAGAATGTGGAGTTGCATGACCAATGAATATATTTGACCAGTCACTAAAATAGAAGGAAGACAAATAGCGACAAAGTATGTCAACATGTCCGATGCTGACAAGCGAATGTATGATGTAGAAGAGAAAGCCATTCGTGTAATTAAGATGATGTTACCTGATACGGGGAACTATCTTTTCAAAAGGTATCTTTTTTTTTGGATATGGGGGACCAAGTTAAAAAATGTGTAGGAGTGGCATGTTCAACAAAATCTTCGGGAACAAATAGAAGGAATTGTGCTTCTGGCAATAGTGAAAGCTCTAAGGCTGTGGAATTGACTCAACATGCACTCAAAGCTGATATTACTTCCGTAAAGGACAGGAAAGCATGTTCAGCAGATGAAGAAACATCTTCAGTGGATGAAGAAAAGAAGGATACAAGTAAAGATAATGGGGATCAAGGATGCAGAACATCAAAAGCCCATGGCAGACATTTAGTCTGAGGTAAGTATTCACCCTGTATGTTCTAATTGTTCTATGTTGTCGGTTCAAATCACTAACTTAGTTGGTGAACTTAATGCATTTAAAGAGGCAAACATGATTATATAAAATAGAGAAAAAGCCTATAAGAATAGATATTAGTGGGTTAAAAGCTACTATTGGTGAAAAAATTCAAGTAATTGACTTAGCGTATGCCACAGTGGAAGAAAATGCAAAAGATTTTGCTAATAAAAGTAAAGAACAAGTAGACGCTTATGTTAAAATAGTATAACTAAACCGGAAACTTGAGCAATTCAGAAATTCATCTTTGGTATTAGACCATATGATAAGTTTCCAATGATCTAATAAAGATACACAAGGGTTGGCATTGAGATGACGCAAACATGACAGATGATAGAGAATGATGAAAATAAACCATAACACATGTCTTAGTCTACTGTAAATGAAAATTAATATTTGTTTTTTATTACCTCAGGTCCTCGATTTAAGTGCTAATTTCGTTTGGCTGCTAAAATATATGAAGGTAACCATATTAATTAAATATCGATAACGTTTAATTTATTAAAATTTTAACACAAAAGATTGATAAAAGCCATCTTGTATAATATTGATTTTGCAAACGTGTCAGGTGGTCTAATTTGACTAGATTTCATTTTTTCCAAATGAAATAATATCAATCATTTATTGCTAATACGAAATGCTAGCTTCTTGAAGGGAATCCATACTCTTGGTTAGTCTATAAAAGGTTCTAAAACCCTCTTCAAAAATTCAAGCCAATCCCAACAAATGGCTCTATGTGGTTCTTTCAAGGGTGGATTTGTTCCCGTGCCTGCCATAGCTCAAAATGAATACAGTTCTTCAAGTAAGCTTAGTTCATCCACCAACGCGATTATACCGTTAAACATACGAAAGGTTAGGCATTTTATGTTCATCTCTTGTTTACGGCCTATATGTTTCAAAAGGGGATAACGGCGCAGCTTGTTGCTCGCTTACCCATTATCCAGATGTAGTTCGGTTTGTGTTATATATAAAAGGATCAATATTTTCTCCTAAAATGATCATAAACTATTGTCCTAACTATATGAACATGCTTAGTTATGTTGCATACACATATTTGATCATATTATTTCTTGATTTTACTAGTTTACGGGAATCGTAACGGCTGCAAAAGAAAATATGACTAACGAACAAGAGGACCTAGCAATCGTCAATACTAATGGGACCACATCAACCATCCTCAAGTATTCTGGGGAGAAACCGAAAACTCCGATCTTGGATACTATTAATTATCCAATTCATATGAAGAATCTTTGTCTAGCGGTAATCGCATCAGCAAAAGTATTATTGAATTTTCTTTAAATATCAAAAATATATTTAACCTAGTGGTATAGGTGTTTGATAAAGCTTTATTTTATCGATGAATAAATTAAATCGTCAATGATCAAATCTTATAGATGAAACATATAAACTAATAATTATTTAAAAAAAAAAACAGTGGCCAAACAAAAAGGATTAGAAGAAAATTTGTTTGTTTTAATTTATAGAACATATGGTTAATATTTTTTTATTTTATATTTAATTCAATTTAATTAACTTTAGATACCACATCAATTGGTAGCTAGGCCCCCCTTACTTGCGTGTATCACGTGGAGTCGAAATTTATGGCATGAAAATAACTAGAAAACCAACACAATTATTCAATTTTTTTTAACCTAATTCACGTTAAATTATGTAATTGTAGGAGCTCGAACAATTAGCTGCTGAACTCCGAGAAGAGATCGTATACACCGTGTCAAAGACCGGTGGTCACCTGAGTTCGAGCTTGGGGGTGGTTGAGTTAACCGTCTCACTCCATCATGTGTTCAACACCCCTGAAGACAAGATCATTTGGGACGTTGGTCACCAGGTATTACTAGGCCGAGTTGTTATTTTTTGTGTGATGTCATCTTAAAATAAACAGAATATGTGATAACTCGTCTTATGTTACGTACGTATAGGCATACCCACATAAAATATTGACAGGCAGGAGGTCCAGAATGAGAACGATTCGACAAACGTGTGGGCTCGCTGGGTTCCCCAAGAGAGATGAGAGTCTTCATGATGCGTTTGGTGCAGGCCATAGCTCCACTAGCATTTCTGCTGGTTTAGGTATTTCACATTTAGACATTTAGTAACCATATTTCGATTTAAAAGCAAGATAAGGGTGTCATAATCATATTATGTCATATGATATTCTTATAAAGTTATTTTGTCATTTTATTGACGTCGTTATGTTGTTCTTGTAAAATATATAATAAATATTTGAAAACTCATGCTAAATAAGATAAAGATGGCTTTTTCCATGTGCATGTTCAAATGTATTTGAATGATATTGTACATGCAACTTCTCTTTTATCTTTTATACAATACGTTAGTTTGAAAATTAAATTAATATTTTGAGCCAAATATTTTGAAAAATCATACTTTTCCTATATCAAAAATTAAAAGTAATATCTATAGCCACATATTTTGGAAAATACCATCTTGATATTATTCAATATGATTTTAGTTGTTTTTTAAAGAGTTTTATTAACAAAACAACAGTAACCTATAAACCAAAAAGGAATTCAAATTAACAAAATTCATATCTAAATTAATTAGTAGTAGGTTCTAAACTTTCATTGCATCTGTTACGTGCAGAACAATATCCATGTTTTTCCTGAAACAACACAACGTTTTTTCTCTATGTTTCTCGAATTCTGTCGCCGACACAAGCTTGCAACGTGCGCCATAATTCTGAAAGAAGCCCACTCAGATGGTCTAAGTATATTGGTCTAAGAGCATTCACATCTAATCTCGTATCTTCAAATTCAAAATCACACAAAAAATCACTAAGGGCGTGTTCGTTTCACGGAATTCGTGGGAATTCAAAGGAATGGGAATTAAAATCTCATGACATGACGTGTTCGTTTAATTGGAATTGGAATCTTAATTCCATTGTGGTGTGTTCGGTTCAAAGAATTGGAATTGGAATTCAAATCCTTCAAATTCCTTTAAATATAGGGATTTCAAATCCTTTCAAAATGTGGAAGAATTCAAGGAAATTCTTTAGAATCTTATTCCGAGTATTTTTTTTTAACGAGGACAACGAACAAAACATTTTAGTTTTTTTAGATTTTTTTTTAATTTATATTTTGAGTTATGATTTTTTTATTAATATTTTTGAATATTTTTTGAGGGGTTTTTAATCTTAATAGAAAACCCATAAAAAACTAAAAAAAAAATTATAAAAAAATCATAACGCAAAATATAAATAAAAAAAACAAAAAATCTAAAATGTTTTCGCCGGTGTCATTGTAAAAAAAAAAAAAAAACTTGATGTCTATTCAATTGTCAAACGAACACATTAAGAATGTATTTGGATTTTAATTCCCCCCAATTCCAATTCCTATTGGAATGTTTAGATTCCAAATCCAATTCCTTCAAATTCCAAATCCTATGCAAATTCCAATTCCAATCCATTTCATTCCGTGAAACGAACGCGCCCTAAGTTTTCTCTTTCATTTTCAATTAAATGATATTTTTTTATACCTTTATCAACATATTTTCTCTCGAATTCACTCACAATCACTATCAGTAAATATTAAAATAAAAATTATAGGATGCTTCATGAACTTTTCAAGTATACAGAAAAATCACCATAATTCTCTCTCTCTCTCTCTCTCTCTCTCTCTCATTCATTAACAACACCTTAAACCACTCTCTAAATTATGAAGACCTTCCTCACAAAATTTAATGGTTGAATGAGAATGATGTAAGTACTTTTAATAGAAATATTATTTGTAAGCAAACAATCATATATTGACGTAAAAGTCTCACCAATAACAAGACCATTAGTGTTTAGATACCTGTATATTAAATGATACATAGGTTGCATCTATTGATTTCCAGGCTCCAAAAACCTATATGACATATAAGAGAAACACTGAGTTCAACTAAATTTGGTATTTATTAAATTATCCATAAGAGAAAAATGACATTGTTCACTTACAATTCAATGCAGGAATGGCGGTTGCTAGAGACTTACTGGGAAAGCACAATCACGTAATCGCGGTGATCGGGGATGGAGCCATGACAGCAGGACAAGCATACGAGGCTATGAATAATGCAGGCTACCTTGACTCCAATCTCATCATAGTCTTGAATGATAACCGCCAAGTCTCCCTACCCACAGCCACTATTGACGGTCCTGCACCGCCCGTTGGGGCTCTCAGTCGATCCCTCACAAGGCTACAAACCAGCAAGAAGTTTCAACAACTACGCGAAGCCGCAAAGGTCCAATTTCTTCTATTCTTATTTGATGTATTCCACATAATAAATATTTAATAAATAACTTATATATAAATCCCAAAGATGCTACTTAATTATTAAACCTCTAAAGAGAATACATCTTCAGATGGATATAAATTTGTGCGTTGGCTTCATTTGACTAAAAAATGTGACAAGCTTTCAATTGTTTTTTTTTCTCCATTTTATATATGACTTAACTTTTTTCACTGTATAGTGTACAACATGCCATCTAATTAAATTTTGTTAATTTAAATGGCAATTGAAAGTTACACAAATGTAAAAAATAAAGTCAGATGAAAATAGTTAGAAAAGATCAGATTATAAATAATAGATTATTAAACTTATATCTCAAAGATGTTATTTAATTATAAAACTAATGAAACATTTTAATTTTAAAATGGAGTTAGTTTGTACATTGGGGTAAATGTCATATTTTGTGATTAATAGGAAGTAACAAAGCAATTGGGGGATAAAACACATGAAGTTGCAGCAAAAGTGGATTCTGCCATAAAAGGAATTGTGGGTGGCCAAGGGGCTTCCATGTTTGAAGAGCTTGGGTTGTACTACATTGGTCCGGTAGATGGACATAATCTAGAAGATCTTGTTTATGTTTTTGAAAAGATTAAGTCTATGCCGGCTCCCGGACCAGTTCTAGTCCACATTGTTACCGAAAAAGGCAAAGGATACCTCCCAGCTGAAGTTGCTGCTGACAAAATGCATGGTATTGCAAGTTTTACAATCAAATGAACATTTGAAATTAAAACACAAGTCTTTCTAATATGATATTTTGTAGGTGTTGTGAAATTCGATACTAAAACCGGAAAACAGGTGAAAACCAAGACCAAAACACTCTCGTATACTCAATACTTTGCGGACTCTTTGGTTGCTGAAGCGAAGGAGGATGACAAAATAGTTGCTATTCATGCGGATATGGGAGGAGGCACCGGTCTTAACACATTCCAAAAAGAGTTTCCTACGAGGTGTTTTGATGTTGGCATAGCCGAGCAGCATGCGGTCACCTTTGCTGCGGGTTTAGCAACCGAAGGGCTGAAACCGTTTTGTGCCATTTATTCATCATTCCTACAAAGAGGTTATGATCAAGTAAGATCTCTGGCATATTGTTAAAGGGGATATTTCAATAAATGATATTGTACAATATGATGGATAACTACTATTACCTTTAAAATGATTTTAGTGTATTGATAAGTAAGCTACTATTCGAAGATATGAGCACTGGTTAAGTAAATGTATTTGATGGCGCAGGTGGTTCATGATGTTGATCTTCAAAAGATTCCGGTTAGATTCGCTATGGATAGGGCTGGTTTGGTGGGAGCAGATGGTCCGACTCACTGTGGTGCATTCGATACAACATTCATGGCTTGCTTACCAAACATGGTGGTGATGGCTCCTTCTTGTGAGGCGGAGCTCATGCATATGGTGGCCACAGCAGCAGCCATCGATGATCGTCCTAGCTGCTTCAGGTACCCAAGAGGCAATGGGATAGGCTCATTACTCCCACCAAATAACAAAGGAACTCCAGTAGAGGTACTTAGTTTGTATATTCATGATGATATTTTGCGCATTGTGTACATGACTATTGTTGAGTCTTTATTTGACTATCAAAACTTCAAATAGGTTGGAAAGGGAAGGGTGATTAAGGAGGGAAATAGAGTGGCCTTATTGGGATATGGAACCATAGTACAAAGCTGTTTAGCAACAAGTGATCTTCTTCAATCGATAGGTATCTCTGTGACCGTAGCAGACGCAAGATTTTGCAAGCCACTTGATGGAAATTTGATCAAACAACTGGCAAATGAGCATGAGGTACTCATCACAGTTGAAGAAGGCTCTATTGGAGGATTTAGCTCTCATGTTTCTCATTTCTTAGCATTAAATGGATTACTCGATGGAAACCTTAAGGTATTTTCGATGACAACACCATATCTTATATCTAATACATTAATCCTTTTCTCATGCATTATCCTTATAGCAGTGACAAAATGAAAATGTTGTAGTGATTCGATATTTCTTTTTTTGTACACAGTGGAGAGCAATGACACTACCTGACAGATATATTGATCATGGGGCTCAATCTGACCAAATTGAGGAGGCTGGTCTCACCCCAAAGCACATAGCGGCTACAGTTCTATCATTGATTGGTGAGAACAAAGAGACACTTCATGTTATCAACGTATAGTATGAAAAAAGATTCATGGTCTATATATTTTTATATACTATAAATCCGAACAAAAAAATTCCTATCAACACAAAACAGATGAGGGCAAAGTCTGAAGGACGCTTCTAAATAGAATCTACCTATCCTTATGATATACACGATCCCTTGTAAAATTTGTTGGCATATTTTTTTTCAAGAAAGTGTTTCAAATTGTATCTTATATGTAAAATGTTTTGTTTAATAAAAAAAGTTGTATTGTTTTTTTAGGTTACTATCCTTAACTGCAATTTGAGGCACCATAATGGTAATAATTGAGTTACAGTAAGTGATTAGGAGTTAATCCAAAGAGTTTTAGACTGACAGTTCCTTACTGATTATTCACAAAACATTTTCATAAAAATGTTTGTAAATAACACTCACAAAACATCTATCCATCCTGCAATTAGTCTGAAAAGTAAGTCAACACAAATGCTTGTGAATAACACAGGGTCGGCTCCGAGAAAGCAAAAAAAAAAATTTGGACCGAAGATGAACTTTTTTAAGGCCTTAAAGAAAAGGAGTATTTTGTTGGTTTTAAACAATGTAATTTTAATATGGGTTTACTTTGTTATAATTGGGTTGTGTAAAAAAACTTTTGTATAAATATAAGATTAAAAATGCCTCAAATGAGAGTAGAACCCATAAACTTTGCTTTAGGTTGGGAGTAATACCCCTTTGCCACTAAACCAAACTAAAGGTTATTTAATTGAGTTTAAACACTAAAAATACATATTGTTTAAATAAAAATACATATAATTTAAAAAAAATAAAATAAAAATTCGGGCATAGCGGGTGTCAGGCATGTGCCGTCGACCACCCTGCCACACCTTATGGCCAGCCCTGGAATAACACTAGTACCTAATCACAAAACATTTCCATACGTCAACACAAGTGCTTGTGAATAACACTACCTAATCACAAAACATTTTTATACGTCAACACAATTGATGGTCAACTCGAAATTGAAAGAGTATGATTCAACCGTGTTTTGATTATTCACAAATGGCCGATATATACAAGAATGTCCATCTATCCCTCCTAGAACTTAGTGGATGATATCAATTACATTAATGCATAAATACTAACTAAATATAGCATACTAATATTTAGGTTAATACATCCCCTCAGTCTGAGCGGGAGATGGCGGACATGCAAATTGGATTGAAAACGTGAACATTGCGGGTGTGGTAATCCTTTAGTAAAAGTATCCGCATATTGAAATTAGTTGGGATGCATAGAACTCGAATTGCATCAATTCGTACTTTTTCTCGAACAAAATGTATGTCGAGTACTACATGTGTTAGTGTGTTGGTGTTGAACTAGATTTTCTAATAAATATACCACGGAAATTTTATAACAATGAGGGTGGCTTGATGAGTAGGAACAAATAGTTCGGGAAGGAGAATCTAGAACCACCTCGTTTATGCCACCGTGTTTGCAAGCCTCAATATTTTGCTTCAACGCATGAATGAGAAATTGTCGGTTATCAATTTAACGACGACAAAACTAAGTTGCCCCCAAAATATACACAATTAATGGAAGTGGGATGTCGTCAGTCTGTACAACCCTCCAATTGACATCAAAATACGCGCACGGTTTAAGCGATGTGGAGGGAGATATCTAAAGGTTGTGATTAGTTGTTTCTTTTACATATTGAATACTCATTTGAACCCCTTCACGAGTGGCATGCATGAAAAGACGGATTTGATGAACCACGTATGTTAGGTCCGGATGGGTGGGCGAATGTAAGATACTGTATAGCTCCGGCCAATTGTTTATTATGAGTGGCATTAATGATAGTGTCATACCGATTATGCAAAAACCCAATTAACCTATAGACAAGTACGTCTTGTATCAATTCTTGAGAAGTATGCCATACCGATCACTCAAGTTTTGTCTTGAGTGGCATTGATGATAGTGACATACCGATCATGCAAAAACCCAACTAACCTATAGGCATGGTACGCCTGGTATCGATTCTAGAGAAGTATGTGACCAACATTATACTTTTGATAATTTATTTAATTATTTACAAAACAATTATATAGAAATGATTATGAAGTTTTGTTTTGAATGCTGACTAGTAGGTTTTATTTTGAAAGTAACAAACACTTAAACTAGTTTAGGAATTAACGAGAACATAATCACACCCACGATTCAGATAAATACAAAACTTGACTTAACTTTTTAAACAAAGGGTTTGGTTAATCACGATTGATATTCTAGGTTTGCTAACAAGGATTCCTAATCATAGGCATCAACAATCTTATCTCATGCGTACCTAATAGCTAGAGGTTCCTTCACAACATGACTTAGTTCAGAACTATTGTATGCAATTCATAAGCAAAGAACAATCAAAAAAAACCCTAGCACACATCAATCCTAATAGGAGTAAACATCTTAAAATATCAATGATGCAAGAAAATCTCGATTGTTATGAGTTTAAAACAATACTAACAATTATATGCATACAACTTTAATCAAATATAATCAAATAGTTCAGCCAAATGTACAAAGAGTGATCATATCTTACAACCCTATACTCGGGAATGATTCGGATGAACTAGCCTCACATCCACATCATCCGGTAGCGATTGGAGGTGATCGAGTCTCCAGAGACGGATAGAATGGGCGATACTCTCTTAGGGTACAAAACTTAGAAAATATTAGTTAACCATAAAATTTTACTCATTTTTAGGTGCTTGGCATATCGCGGGGGACTAAGCTGCACTTTTTTATATGTCGCGAAGAGCAAACTAGTTAGGTACATAATCTGGCTCCCTCACGTGTCGAGAGAGAGGTGTTCTCTTTTGCATGTCACGTGCGAAATCTAGACCTAGAATTTTAATCTACTTTATATTTTAAATTTGAATCGCTCTCATCTTTTTGAAACTTCATTCGATGCTCGTGCAAGTCCTAAGTTAGCCTCTTTAATGATCAATAACATGAAATACATAAGCTTGTATGACGTACCATTGTTCACACTAAAAACTAATAAAACAATCCAATAATATTGCAACATCCCATAAACTTCCGTGCCAAATTTACCATCTTTATAAGTTGAAGGACCAAGTTTTCTTTAAGCTAAACTAAGAGTCCAAGATCTAATCTATAGTTAAGCAAAATTCAGATTACACAGACGGTCTAATCTATGAGACGGCCCGTATGAAACGCGACTTGGATATTAAGTTATCTCTTGTGACATACCGTCTCTTATGTAGGAGCATAGAAAGATCAAAATAATATCTTTTATTTTTATTATAATTGAATTTCCAATTTTTATTTTATTTAGTTTTCTATTTGACTTAAAATTCCCAACTATAAAATGGGATCTAGGTTTATTGTTTAGTTAGTTTTTTATTAAGTTTTATTGATAAGAACTTTGTTCTTAGAACCTATGATTTAGTTTATCTGTCTTTGATTAACTAAATTATCATGAGCCTTTTGAATAGCAGTCTATCTTGCCTGCTATTTTGAGAAGGGGTCATCTAAGCCGGTCTAAACTCCAAAGTTAGTTATTAGACATATGGCTTGTATAATAGATATATGGCCCCTATAAGCATTGTTGTCAAAATACAATCCTAACGTGTCAAACTCAGTTGTCGACACATCCTCATGCGTGGACTAATAAATGAAAGCATTTCACGACCATTTCCATGATCACACTTTCGTTAATCATTCTACACTCTTAAAACAAGCTAACTAGTGTTCTTGAAGTTCTAAGCAAGTTCAAGTAAGCTCAAAGTGTTCTGAGGCAGTAGGAGGCTTTTATCATGTACTCTAGAGGTGTTAAAAGCAATCACAAGTCATCCCTATGTTTTGTTAAACTCGAAAGTAAGGTATAGTGAACTTATAACTCGTTTAAGTTTATTTTTCACTAATTTAGCCTATGATTGAACTATAATCGATCAAACCTCGGTTAAGTTAAGTTAAAGAAGCTGCATAAGTATTTTTAAGTATGTTTAAGACCATAGACCACTTAAACGTGTATCAGAAAGTTGTTAAACTGATGTTTAACCTTAATGGACAAAAAAGAAGGTTAGATGGATCGTCTAATGGTCCTTCTCAATCCATTTTCATATGGGTCAAGTTGAAAAGATTATACGGCATGTCACAAGATTATATGGTATGTCCCTGCGTTCAAATGGACTGTCTCTAACTTGTGACACCCCGTATGAACCTCTTTCAGTCAAAAGGGTCAAACTAAGGATGATACGAACAGTCTAATCATGATACGATCCGTCTCCTATTAAATTTTATTATTTTAATGAAAGTTAAGTTTTCAACCAATAAACAAAACCAATATTTATAAACACGGTTTGAAATAATACAATTAGGTCGGCGTGGTCTACAGTTGGATCAAAAGATGATCTGAGTATTCACGTAAACCAAATCTTTATAGGTTAAGCAACTATTAAACAAGAACCTTTTCAAACGAGACACCGAACAAACAACCTAGGTGAATTCGTTAAACATTTACATACTCTATAAATAAACGAAAGATGATATGAGTATTCACGTAAACCAAATCTTTATAGGTTAAGCAACTATTAAACAAGAACCTTTTCAAACGAGACACCGAACAAACAACCTAGGTGAATTTGTTAAACATTTACATACTCTATAAGATAAATGGATTGTTTGTCTTAAAGAGTCAATGAAACATTTACATGAGATTAAATGATCTATAAAACTTATAATACAAAATATAAAATAAAAGCAACTAAAACAGAATATATATGTATTTGGATTCAAACATAACTGACTAGCAGGCATTCTATATGTTAATCTGTAACACCCATATTTTTATACAACTTTTTTTTTCCAAAAACCGGTCCAAATTTTTCTTAGTATTATTTTAGAAAAGTGTGGAAGGGTACACTAATATAAAATAATTAAACAACCAACTTTAAATTTCCCATTATATATTTGATGGGTGCAAGTTTACATCATAAAAACTAATTTAAATCTCTCATAATTTTTACATCCAAAAAGGGGTTAAAAACATATGTTCGATCCTTCGACGTACCGAGATTCGATCAACCCTTGTTAATTTATCACAGGTGATTTACCTTAAAACATTAATTAAGCCACTATAAGCTAATGCAAAGTGTGTTCTTTCACCTATAATATTTTACAGAATATAGGGTCATCCATCTATGACTGAACAGCGGATCACGCAAAGTGTTAAAACAACTGATTAACCAATTATAACACAACAACTAACACCCGACAGTAGTTAAGAAAACTTATCACGTCAATTTCGTTACTGCTGTACATTATTTATATTTACCTATACAAATAATATATTCACACAGGTTTTATAAGAGATACACAATGAGAAGTGTAAAAAGGATTTGTGATCATACAAAAAAACCCTTTAAAAGAATTTAAAAAATCATAACTTAAAATATAAATAAAAAACTAAAAAATTTAAAAAACTAAAATATTTCCGCCATCATTTCTGTTATAAAAATAAAAAATATATACAAAAAAATAAAAATAAAAATTGACGAGAAGACGCATTACCGAGATCATAAACACAATGACGAAAATGAACAAAAACACAATTATAACTAAAAAAGACACAACAGATCGCAAAATATAACACAATGTCGGACAAAATATAGCACAATATTTAGTAATATAACACAATATAAAGAAGAAAAGACACAATGTCAAGGAAAAAAGACACAATTAATAACGAAAATAAACACAAAACAGAATGATAAACAAAAAGGAATAACAAAAAGATACAATGATTTTTTTCACTCACCGTTGTGTTTTTTTTAGAATGAGAAAGACGGTGGAAACATTTTTGTGTTTTTACTTTTTTTTGTTTTTTTATTCAATTTTGAGTTATGATTTTTTATTATTTTTTAAGGGTTTTTTTGTGTGACTAAAAATTCTTCTCATCCTACTCATTTGTATCCCCATTTATAGAATAACTCCAGTTTTATCACACCATAACAATTTAACAACTAATATCATAAGATGATAATACTATAAAATTATATTGGGAGTCGCATGAACTTACCTGAATGTTTAGAAAATTTTTACGGTGAACCTTTTGTCAACTTCGCCCTATCTCCAATAACCATATTATTTTTTTAACCCGGTTACTACAATCTCCATTATAATAATAATTAGTGATTTACCCGCGCGTTGCGCGGTGAAATTTGTCGGTAAATCCGGGTGTGGTGCCGACATGTCAACGCGAATTCGGTCGGCATTTGCTACATTCGTTACGGTACCAGAACTAAACTTAAAAAATAAATCGTCAAATTAACATGCTTAAACTAAAAACGAAAAAGAAATAGCGGCACTTGTATAGCGTATCATAAAAAATTAGCATATTTATTCGGTTGGTAAACCGAGCCATTAGTTCCCTAGCATTGGTAAAGCTCGAGCGTTAAGACGGTGAGTTAACATGAATTCGGTCATCATTGTTACGTTCGTTACACTATAGACAATCTTGGTTAACTCTAAGCGCTGAAACCCACGAAATTCATCAAAATAACATATAAAATTTTAATTACTTAAAACGACATTTATTCGGTCAGTAAAACTGGACGGTGGTAAAACGCAAGCGTTGTTCTTCCTGAGCGTCGAAACGGTAATTCTGCATGAATTCTGTCAGTTTCGGTTATGCTCGTTACGATATCATAACTAAATAAAAAACAAAAAAAGTATAAAAATTGAGGTGGGCCAATAGGGTGACGTCGGTCGATAAAACTCGTCTGTTGGTAAAACTCGGGTGTTTCAGCCATGTTCGTTACAGTTTTGGTCGGTTTAAGTTACATTAGTTACGGTGCCGAAACTAAACAAAAAAAATAAAACTGGTTTTCGGTCGGTTATCGTTACGTATGGTATCAAAACTAAAAAAACAAATTTAATTGTGGTCCCGCCACTTGGCCCAATCACGCGCTTGTGGTCAAGCGTCGAGGCGGTAATTCGGCGTGATTTCGGTATGTCTCGGTTACGCTCGTTACGATATCGGAAATAAAAAAAAAACAAAAAAGAAGTAAAGAAATTGAGGTGGGTCAATAGGGTGACGTCGGTCGATAAACTCAGGTGTTGGTAAAACCCGAGCGTTTCCATCATGTTCGTTACAGTTTCGGTCAGCTTTATATACATTAGCTACGTTACTGAAACAAAAAATAAATTGGTGTTCGATCGGTTACCACTACATTTCTCATTGTATTAAAACTAAAAACAAAAAAGAAAATCTAAAAAACTAATAGACCAAATCTATATAGATAATACGGAGCAAGTTAGCATACTAAATTGAACCAAGGTTGCTAAAATGGGCTACTAAATGGAACTGTGGCACCAAAATTCATATTTACTATATATAGTTAACAATAACAATAACAATAACAATAACAATAACAATAACAATAATAATAATAACCGTCAGATCATCCCGTTTTTTAGAGAGCAGCCCACAAAGACCCGGAGATCTAACCGTCGGATCCCTCTCAAATTTGTATAGAGTGTTAATAGAATATAAATATATATTTCCACTAGTCGGATATTCGATCAGAGTTCGGGAATTTCAGTTTTCATCAAGGAAAATGTAACCGTGAACAATGGAGTTTTCCGGTGACTGTTTAGGTTTTCTGGTGACTACAACGGCGGTTTTCGGAGATTGCGAGATGATAGGCTCGTAGATCGTGGCGAGGCGGTTCTATGGCCGCTTGAATAATTCAATTCCGAGTTCGTTTGATATGTTTTTGGTATATTCGAGTGATTTCAAACATAAACCTTAAAGGTACGCTTTTGTTAAAAATGTTTACTTTTCTTGTACGAATTTGCATGAAAATTGGTAGGATGATAGAATGGGTAACGATTATTGATAAAGTATTTGTTAGTAAAAAGGGTAGTTGGCTAGGTTTAGGTTAAACATATAAGGTTAGATCCGTAAAAACGATGAGTAAATGAAGTTGGTATGGTATTAAAATTGGTAGAATAGTTAATCGGACCATAAAGTGTAACGAAAACATAAACTTTATTTGAACGAGTTAGCGGGTGCGATTTGGGACGAATGAGTGTCGTTTGGACCGTGTAAAGCAAGAAGGTTAAGTTGTTATGGCCCGTAACTCATTGTAGTTGTAAGGCGGGCCGTAAGAGAACCTTTATGACATAAATATATGAAAACCAGTTTAGAATCGTATTCATAAGAATTCGATTCGAGTATAAGAAAGTCGATTCTATTGGAATAAAGGCGAACTTGATGGGCTAGAGAATTAACTTATAAGCGAACTTAACAAGTTCACCAAACTAAAGCCCAACCCCAAGCTCAGAAAACATGTCAAATATATAAATGACATATAGTTTGCGGTTTTAAGTTAGACATTACAAATCTATAAGTTCGTCTCTATGAGTCAGCAGTTTATATCCGTAGAAGAACATAACCGAGTTCTTGTTTGGCGTTTAGATTGGTTGTAATATTGGTTATAATCAATAATAGAGGAATATTAAAGTGATCGTGTTCGTGTTGTTATACTCGTCTATTACTCATGATTGTTAATCAGAATGATTTTTCACCTCTGATCATACGATTCAGTCTCGTCAACATCCGACTATAGACCTTTATTTGGTATCAAAGCTTTTTCTTAATATTGTGTAGTTCAGAATTGATTTACGAGTACTGCACGAGTTATTAATTCAAATTTTATGTTTAAGGTAGTAAGTAATTCATCCTACAATTTTTTTTCGTGATCTCCAGTTTGTTACAGCCGTCAAAGTATTCAAGTTAGTCATTTTTGGAAAGTCATAGAAGTTCTTGGGCGAACTTCTTAATTACGGTTTATCAGCAAGCGAAGTTAACTAAATTCAATGAACTTAAAGAATGTGTTAGGAAAACTTAGTGGAAGAAATTAATCCAAGAATATTATAATATTACCTATGATGCCCTACTCCATATCAAGATAACGAACTTGTTCCAGAGGCTTATAATTGGAAGTTGCGTGGCACAATTCAAGTGATCTTATTTTAAAATAAAGTGAACTTATTTAATAAGGTTCAAATGAACTTAATTCTTAAACGAACTTAACTTTAATCTTCCATTAACTTGTGGGTAGTTTTATTTTCAGGTGAACTTACTCTTGTTTGAGCGAACTTGTGTGACTCATTATTATAGACTAATTTACTCGAAAGTATTATAGGTGAAGTTGTCGGACGAAGTTAATGTCAAGCGTAGTTATTATCCGAGCTAAGTTGTTGAAGCGAACTTATTGTCGGGCAGATCGAGTTAGCCAAGTATTCTTATCTCAAGCGAATTCGGGTGATTTCGTGTTATTTCAAGTGAACTTTCTTTCGTTACGTCATGGTCCTTACAGACTTCTTACAATGTTTGGAAAGAAATTAATTTCTTACGACTTGTGATCAAGTGAAAATATCAACTAGTGGATAATATAAGATCAGATTGCTAAGACTATTAATTTTAATATCAACATTGATATTATATTTTCTAACACGGACATGGTGTGAGCTTGTTATTTCAAAGGAAGTTGCTAATATTAATAGTTTATTGCAATTCAGAATTTGCGTAACACGGATTTGGGGGGGATACGAGCTAGTATAACGAATTTCAAATCCATTTCTTAGTCGGCTTGTTAATCAGTTCAGCTTAAAAGGGTTAATGGGACTACAGAAAAGTCGGATTTGGATTTCTCGCTCCGTATTAAATTGACTTCAATGGCAAGAGTAAGTAACACGTTAGAAACGGGTGATAAAATCGGAAGCCCAAATAAGCCACCAAAATTGGTTATAGGTGCAGATTTTGCTGTTTGGAGAAAACAATTTCTGGTGTTTATTGAAAATCAAGATGCTAGAATGTGGAGTTGCATGACCAATGAATATATTTGACCAGTCACTAAAATAGAAGGAAGACAAATAGCGACAAAGTATGTCAACATGTCCGATGCTGACAAGCGAATGTATGATGTAGAAGAGAAAGCCATTCGTGTAATTAAGATGATGTTACCTGATACGGGGAACTATCTTTTCAAAAGGTATCTTTTTTTTTGGATATGGGGGACCAAGTTAAAAAATGTGTAGGAGTGGCATGTTCAACAAAATCTTCGGGAACAAATAGAAGGAATTGTGCTTCTGGCAATAGTGAAAGCTCTAAGGCTGTGGAATTGACTCAACATGCACTCAAAGCTGATATTACTTCCGTAAAGGACAGGAAAGCATGTTCAGCAGATGAAGAAACATCTTCAGTGGATGAAGAAAAGAAGGATACAAGTAAAGATAATGGGGATCAAGGATGCAGAACATCAAAAGCCCATGGCAGACATTTAGTCTGAGGTAAGTATTCACCCTGTATGTTCTAATTGTTCTATGTTGTCGGTTCAAATCACTAACTTAGTTGGTGAACTTAATGCATTTAAAGAGGCAAACATGATTATATAAAATAGAGAAAAAGCCTATAAGAATAGATATTAGTGGGTTAAAAGCTACTATTGGTGAAAAAATTCAAGTAATTGACTTAGCGTATGCCACAGTGGAAGAAAATGCAAAAGATTTTGCTAATAAAAGTAAAGAACAAGTAGACGCTTATGTTAAAATAGTATAACTAAACCGGAAACTTGAGCAATTCAGAAATTCATCTTTGGTATTAGACCATATGATAAGTTTCCAATGATCTAATAAAGATACACAAGGGTTGGCATTGAGATGACGCAAACATGACAGATGATAGAGAATGATGAAAATAAACCATAACACATGTCTTAGTCTACTGTAAATGAAAATTAATATTTGTTTTTTATTACCTCAGGTCCTCGATTTAAGTGCTAATTTCGTTTGGCTGCTAAAATATATGAAGGTAACCATATTAATTAAATATCGATAACGTTTAATTTATTAAAATTTTAACACAAAAGATTGATAAAAGCCATCTTGTATAATATTGATTTTGCAAACGTGTCAGGTGGTCTAATTTGACTAGATTTCATTTTTTCCAAATGAAATAATATCAATCATTTATTGCTAATACGAAATGCTAGCTTCTTGAAGGGAATCCATACTCTTGGTTAGTCTATAAAAGGTTCTAAAACCCTCTTCAAAAATTCAAGCCAATCCCAACAAATGGCTCTATGTGGTTCTTTCAAGGGTGGATTTGTTCCCGTGCCTGCCATAGCTCAAAATGAATACAGTTCTTCAAGTAAGCTTAGTTCATCCACCAACGCGATTATACCGTTAAACATACGAAAGGTTAGGCATTTTATGTTCATCTCTTGTTTACGGCCTATATGTTTCAAAAGGGGATAACGGCGCAGCTTGTTGCTCGCTTACCCATTATCCAGATGTAGTTCGGTTTGTGTTATATATAAAAGGATCAATATTTTCTCCTAAAATGATCATAAACTATTGTCCTAACTATATGAACATGCTTAGTTATGTTGCATACACATATTTGATCATATTATTTCTTGATTTTACTAGTTTACGGGAATCGTAACGGCTGCAAAAGAAAATATGACTAACGAACAAGAGGACCTAGCAATCGTCAATACTAATGGGACCACATCAACCATCCTCAAGTATTCTGGGGAGAAACCGAAAACTCCCATCTTGGATACTATTAATTATCCAATTCATATGAAGAATCTTTGTCTAGCGGTAATTGCATCAGCAAAAGTATTATTGAATTTTCTTTAAATATCAAAAATATATTTAACCTAGTGGTATAGGTGTTTGATAAAGCTTTATTTTATCGATGAATAAATTAAATCGTCAATGATCAAATCTTATAGATGAAACATATAAACTAATAATTATTTAAAAAAAACAGTGGCCAAACAAAAAGGATTAGAAGAAAATTTGTTTGTTTTAATTTATAGAACATATGGTTAATATTTTTTTATTTTATATTTAATTCAATTTAATTAACTTTAGATACCACATCAATTGGTAGCTAGGCCCCCCTTACTTGCGTGTATCACGTGGAGTCGAAATTTATGGCATGAAAATAACTAGACAAGGGACCTATTTTTTTGGGTCACGAGGAAAACCAACACAATTATTCAATTTTTTTTAACCTAATTCACGTTAAATTATGTAATTGTAGGAGCTCGAACAATTAGCTGCTGAACTCCGAGAAGAGATCGTATACACCGTGTCAAAGACCGGTGGTCACCTGAGTTCGAGCTTGGGGGTGGTTGAGTTAACCGTCTCACTCCATCATGTGTTCAACACCCCTGAAGACAAGATCATTTGGGACGTTGGTCACCAGGTATTACTAGGCCGAGTTGTTATTTTTTGTGTGATGTCATCTTAAAATAAACAGAATATGTGATAACTCGTCTTATGTTACGTACGTATAGGCATACCCACATAAAATATTGACAGGCAGGAGGTCCAGAATGAGAACGATTCGACAAACGTGTGGGCTCGCTGGGTTCCCCAAGAGAGATGAGAGTCTTCATGATGCGTTTGGTGCAGGCCATAGCTCCACTAGCATTTCTGCTGGTTTAGGTATTTCACATTTAGACATTTAGTAACCATATTTCGATTTAAAAGCAAGATAAGGGTGTCATAATCATATTATGTCATATGATATTCTTATAAAGTTATTTTGTCATTTTATTGACGTCGTTATGTTGTTCTTGTAAAATATATAATAAATATTTGAAAACTCATGCTAAATAAGATAAAGATGGCTTTTTCCATGTGCATGTTCAAATGTATTTGAATGATATTGTACATGCAACTTCTCTTTTATCTTTTATACAATACGTTAGTTTGAAAATTAAATTAATATTTTGAGCCAAATATTTTGAAAAATCATACTTTTCCTATATCAAAAATTAAAAGTAATATCTATAGCCACATATTTTGGAAAATACCATCTTGATATTATTCAATATGATTTTAGTTGTTTTTTAAAGAGTTTTATTAACAAAACAACAATAACCTATAAACCAAAAAAGAATTCAAATTAACAAAATTCATATCTAAATTAATTAGTAGTAGGTTCTAAACTTTCATTGCATCTGTTACGTACAGAACCATATCCATGTTTTTCCTGAAACAACACAACGTTTTTTCTCTATGTTTCTCGAATTTTGTCGCCGACACAAGCTTGCAACTTGCGCCATAATTCTGAAAGAAGCCCACTCAGATGGTCTAAGTATATTGGTCTAAGAGCATTCACATCTAATCTCGTATCTTCAAATTCAAAATCACACAAAAAATCACTAAGGGCGTGTTCGTTTCACGGAATTCGTGGGAATTCAAAGGAATGGGAATTAAAATCTCATGACATGACGTGTTCGTTTCATTGGAATTGGAATCTTAATTCCATTGTGGTGTGTTCGGTTCAAAGAATTGGAATTGGAATTCAAATCCTTCAAATTCCTTTAAATATAGGGATTTCAAATCCTTTCAAAATGTGGAGGAATTCAAGGAAATTCATTGGAATCTTATTCCGAGTATTTTTTTTTAACGAGGACAACGAACAAAACATTTTAGTTTTTTTAGATTTTTTTTTAATTTATATTTTGAGTTATGATTTTTTTATTAATATTTTTGAATATTTTTTGAGGGGTTTTTAATCTTAATAGAAAACCCATAAAAAAAACTCAAAAAAAAAATTATAAAAAAATCATAACGCAAAATATAAATAAAAAAACAAAAAATCTAAAATGTTTTCGCCGGTGTCATTGTAAAAAAAAAAACTTGATGTCTATTCAATTATCAAACGAACACATTAAGAATGTATTTGGATTTTAATTCCCCCCAATTCCAATTCCTATTGGAATGTTCAGATTCCAAATCCAATTCCTTCAAATTCCAAATCCTATGCAAATTCCAATTCCAATCCATTTCATTCCGTGAAACGAACGCGCCCTAAGTTTTCTCCTTCATTTTCGGTTAAATGATATTTTTTTATACCTTTATCAACATATTTTCTCTCACATTCACTCACAATCACTTTCAGTAAATATTAAAATAAAAATTATAGGATGCTTCATGAACTTTTCAAGTATACAGAAAAATCACCACAATTCTCTCTCTATCTCATTCTCTCATTCATTAACAACACCTTAAACTACTCTCTAAATTATGAAGACCTTCCTCACAAAATTTAATGGGTTGAATGAGAATGATGTAAGTACTTTTACTAGAAATATTATTTGTAAGCAAACAATCATATATTGACGTAAAAGTCTCACCAATAACAAGACCATTAGTGTTTAGATACCTGTATATTAAATGATACATAGGTTGCATCTATTGATTTCCAGGCTCCAAAAACCTATATGACATATAAGAGAAACACTGAGTTCAACTAAATTTGGTATTTATTAAATTATCCATAAGAGAAAAATGACATTGTTCACTTACAATTCAATGCAGGAATGGCGGTTGCTAGAGACTTACTGGGAAAGCACAATCACGTAATCGCAGTGATCGGGGATGGAGCCATGACAGCAGGACAAGCATACGAGGCTATGAATAATGCAGGCTACCTTGACTCCAATCTCATCATAGTCTTGAATGATAACCGCCAAGTCTCCCTACCCACAGCCACTATTGACGGTCCTGCACCGCCCGTTGGGGCTCTCAGTCGATCCCTCACAAGGCTACAAACCAGCAAGAAGTTTCAACAACTACACGAAGCCGCAAAGGTCCAATTTCTTCTATTCTTATTTGATGTATTCAACATAATAAATATTTAATAAATAACTTATATATAAATCCCAAAGATGCTACTTAATTATTAAACCTCTAAAGAGAATACATCTTCAGATGGATATAAATTTGTGCGTTGGCTTCATTTGACTAAAAAATGTGACAAGCTTTCAATTGTTTTTTTTTCTCCATTTTATATATGACTTAACTTTTTTCACTGTATAGTGTACAACATGCCATCTAATTAAATTTTGTTAATTTAAATGGCAATTGAAAGTTACACAAATGTAAAAAATAAAGTCAGATGAAAATTGTTAGAAAAGATCAGAATATAAATAATAGATTATTAAACTTATATCTCAAAGATGTTATTTAATTATAAAACTAATGAAACATTTTAATTTTAAAATGGAGTTAGTTTGTACATTGGGGTAAATGTCATATTTTGTGATTAATAGGAAGTAACAAAGAAATTGGGGGATAAAACACATGAAGTTGCAGCAAAAGTGGATTCTGCCATAAAAGGAATTGTGGGTGGCCAAGGGGCTTCCATGTTTGAAGAGCTTGGGTTGTACTACATTGGTCCGGTAGATGGACATAATCTAGAAGATCTTGTTTATGTTTTTGAAAAGATTAAGTCTATGCCGGCTCCCGGACCAGTTCTAGTCCACATTGTTACCGAAAAAGGCAAAGGATACCTCCCAGCTGAAGTTGCTGCTGACAAAATGCATGGTATTGCAAGTTTTACAATCAAATGAACATTTGAAATTAAAACACAAGTCTTTCTAATATGATATTTTGTAGGTGTTGTGAAATTCGATACTAAAACCGGAAAACAGGTGAAAACCAAGACCAAAACACTCTCGTATACTCAATACTTTGCGGACTCTTTGGTTGCTGAAGCGAAGGAGGATAACAAAATAGTTGCTATTCATGCGGCTATGGGAGGAGGCACCGGTCTTAACACATTCCAAAAAGAGTTTCCTACGAGGTGTTTTGATGTTGGCATAGCCGAGCAGCATGCGGTCACCTTTGCTGCGGGTTTAGCAACCGAAGGGCTGAAACCGTTTTGTGCCATTTATTCATCATTCCTACAAAGAGGTTATGATCAAGTAAGATCTCTGGCATATTGTTAAAGGGGATATTTCAATAAATGATATTGTACAATATGATGGATAACTACTATTACCTTTAAAATGATTTTAGTGTATTGATAAGTAAGCTACTATTCGAAGATATGAGCACTGGTTAAGTAAATGTATTTGATGGTGCAGGTGGTTCATGATGTTGATCTTCAAAAGATTCCGGTTAGATTCGCTATGGATAGGGCTGGTTTGGTGGGAGCAGATGGTCCGACTCACTGTGGTGCATTCGATACAACATTCATGGCTTGCTTACCAAACATGGTGGTGATGGCTCCTTCTTGTGAGGCGGAGCTCATGCATATGGTGGCCACAGCAGCAGCCATCGATGATCGTCCTAGCTGCTTCAGGTACCCAAGAGGCAATGGGATAGGCTCATTACTCCCACCAAATAACAAAGGAACTCCAGTAGAGGTACTTAGTTTGTATATTCATGATGATATTTTGCGCATTGTGTACATGACTATTGTTGAGTCTTTATTTGACTATCAAAACTTCAAATAGGTTGGAAAGGGAAGGGTGATTAAGGAGGGAAATAGAGTGGCCTTATTGGGATATGGAACCATAGTACAAAGCTGTTTAGCAACAAGTGATCTTCTTCAATCGATAGGTATCTCTGTGACCGTAGCAGACGCAAGATTTTGCAAGCCACTTGATGGAAATTTGATCAAACAACTGGCAAATGAGCATGAGGTACTCATCACAGTTGAAGAAGGCTCTATTGGAGGATTTAGCTCTCATGTTTCTCATTTCTTAGCATTAAATGGATTACTCGATGGAAACCTTAAGGTATTTTCGATGACAACACCATATCTTATATCTAATACATTAATCCTTTTCTCATGCATTATCCTTATAGCAGTGACAAAATGAAAATGTTGTAGTGATTCGATATTTCTTTTTTTGTACACAGTGGAGAGCAATGACACTACCTGACAGATATATTGATCATGGGGCTCAATCTGACCAAATTGAGGAGGCTGGTCTCACCCCAAAGCACATAGCGGCTACAGTTCTATCATTGATTGGTGAGAACAAAGAGACACTTCATGTTATCAACGTATAGTATGAAAAAAGATTCATGGTCTATATATTTTTATATACTATAAATCCGAACAAAAAAATTCCTATCAACACAAAACAGATGAGGGCAAAGTCTGAAGGACGCTTCTAAATAGAATCTACCTATCCTTATGATATACACGATCCCTTGTAAAATTTGTTGGCATATTTTTTTTCAAGAAAGTGTTTCAAATTGTATCTTATATGTAAAATGTTTTGTTTAATAAAAAAAGTTGTATTGTTTTTTTAGGTTACTATCCTTAACTGCAATTTGAGGCACCATAATGGTAATAATTGAGTTACAGTAAGTGATTAGGAGTTAATCCAAAGAGTTTTAGACTGACAGTTCCTTACTGATTATTCACAAAACATTTTCATAAAAATGTTTGTAAATAACACTCACAAAACATCTATCCATCCTGCAATTAGTCTGAAAAGTAAGTCAACACAAATGCTTGTGAATAACACAGGGTCGGCTCCGAGAAAGCAAAAAAAAAAATTTGGACCGAAGATGAACTTTTTTAAGGCCTTAAAGAAAAGGAGTATTTTGTTGGTTTTAAACAATGTAATTTTAATATGGGTTTACTTTGTTATAATTGGGTTGTGTAAAAAAACTTTTGTATAAATATAAGATTAAAAATGCCTCAAATGAGAGTAGAACCCATAAACTTTGCTTTAGGTTGGGAGTAATACCCCTTTGCCACTAAACCAAACTAAAGGTTATTTAATTGAGTTTAAACACTAAAAATACATATTGTTTAAATAAAAATACATATAATTTAAAAAAAATAAAATAAAAATTCGGGCATAGCGGGTGTCAGGCATGTGCCGTCGACCACCCTGCCACACCTTATGGCCAGCCCTGGAATAACACTAGTACCTAATCACAAAACATTTCCATACGTCAACACAAGTGCTTGTGAATAACACTACCTAATCACAAAACATTTTTATACGTCAACACAATTGATGGTCAACTCGAAATTGAAAGAGTATGATTCAACCGTGTTTTGATTATTCACAAATGGCCGATATATACAAGAATGTCCATCTATCCCTCCTAGAACTTAGTGGATGATATCAATTACATTAATGCATAAATACTAACTAAATATAGCATACTAATATTTAGGTTAATACATCCCCTCAGTCTGAGCGGGAGATGGCGGACATGCAAATTGGATTGAAAACGTGAACATTGCGGGTGTGGTAATCCTTTAGTAAAAGTATCCGCATATTGAAATTAGTTGGGATGCATAGAACTCGAATTGCATCAATTCGTACTTTTTCTCGAACAAAATGTATGTCGAGTACTACATGTGTTAGTGTGTTGGTGTTGAACTAGATTTTCTAATAAATATACCACGGAAATTTTATAACAATGAGGGTGGCTTGATGAGTAGGAACAAATAGTTCGGGAAGGAGAATCTAGAACCACCTCGTTTATGCCACCGTGTTTGCAAGCCTCAATATTTTGCTTCAACGCATGAATGAGAAATTATCGGTTATCATTTTAACGATGAAAAAACTAAGTTGCCCCCTAAATATACATAATTAATGCAAGTGGGATGTCGTCAGTCCGTACAACCCTCCAATTGGCATCAAAATACGCGCACGGTTTAAGCGATGTGGAGGGAGATATCTAAAGGTTGTGATTAGTTGTTTCTTTTACATATTGAATACTCATTTGAACCCCTTCACGAGTGGCATGCATGAAAAGACGGATTTGATGAACCACGTATGTTAGGTCCGGATGGGTGGGCGAATGTAAGATACTGTATAGCTCCGGCTAATTGTTTATTATGAGTGGCATTAATGATAGTGTCATACCGATTATGCAAAAACCCAATTAACCTATAGACAAGTACGTCTTGTATCAATTCTTGAGAAGTATGCCATACCGATCACTCAAGTTTTGTCTTGAGTGGCATTGATGATAGTGACATACCGATCATGCAAAAACCCAACTAACCTATAGGCATGGTACGCCTGGTATCGATTCTAGAGAAGTATGTGACCAACATTATACTTTTGATAATTTATTTAATTATTTACAAAACAATTATATAGAAATGATTATGAAGTTTTGTTTTGAATGCTGACTAGTAGGTTTTATTTTGAAAGTAACAAACACTTAAAATAGTTTAGGAATTAACGAGAACATAATCACACCCACGATTCAGATAAATACAAAACTTGACTTAACTTTTTAAACAATGGGTTTGGTTAATCACGATTGATATTCTAGGTTTGCTAACAAGGATTCCTAATCATAGGCATCAACAATCTTATCTCATGCGTACCTAATAGCTAGAGGTTCCTTCACAACATGACTTAGTTCAGAACTATTGTATGCAATTCATAAGCTAAGAACAATCAAAAAAAACCCTAGCACACATCAATCCTAATAGGAGTAAACATCTTAAAATATCAATGATGCAAGAAAATCTCGATTGTTATGAGTTTAAAACAATACTAACAATTATATGCATACAACTTTAATCAAATATAATCAAATAGTTCAACCAAATGTACAAAGAGTAATCATATCTTACAACCCTATACTCGGGAATGATTCGGATGAACTAGCCTCACATCCACATCATCCGGTAGCGATTGGAGGTGATCGAGTCTCCGGAGACGGATAGAATGGGCGATACTCTCTTAGGGTACAAAACTTAGAAAATATTAGTTAACCATAAAATTTTACTCATTTTTAGGTGCTTGGCATATCGCGGGGGACTAAGCTGCACTTTTTTATATGTCGCGAAGAGCAAACTAGTTAGGTACATAATCTGGCTCCCTCACGTGTCGAGAGAGAGGTGTTCTCTCTTGCATGTCACGTGCGAAATCTAGACCTAGAATTTTAATCTACTTTATATTTTAAATTTGAATCGCTCTCATCTTTTTGAAACTTCATTCGATGCTCGTGCAAGTCCTAAGTTAGCCTCTTTAATGATCAATAACATGAAATACATAAGCATGTATGACGTACCATTGTTCACACTAAAAACTAATAAAACAATGCAATAATATTGCAACATCCCATACACTTCCGTGCCAAATTTACCATCTTTATAAGTTGAAGGACCAAGTTTTCTTTAAGCTAAACTAAGAGTCCAAGATCTAATCTATAGTTAAGCAAAATTCAGATTACACAGACGGTCTAATCTATGAGACGGCCCGTATGAAACGCGATTTGGATATTAAGTTATCTCTTGTGACATACCGTCTCTTATGTAGGAGCATAGAAAGATCAAAATAATATCTTTTATTTTTATTATAATTGAATTTCCAATTTTTATTTTATTTAGTTTCCTATTTGACTTAAAATTCCCAACTATAAAATGGGATCTAGGTTTATTGTTTAGTTAGTTTTTTATTAAGTTTTTTTGATAAGAACTTTGTTCTTAGAACCTATGATTTAGTTTATCTGTCTTTGATTAACTAAATTATCATGAGCCTTTTGAATAGCAGTCTATCTTGCCTGCTATTTTGAGAAGGGGTCATCTAAGCCGGTCTAAACTCCAAAGTTAGTTATTAGACATATGGCTTGTATAATAGATATATGGCCCCTATAAGCATTGTTGTCAAAATACAATCCTAACGTGTCAAACTCAGTTGTCGACACATCCTCATGCGTGGACTAATAAATGAAAGCATTTCACGACCATTTCCATGATCACACTTTCATTAATCATTCTACACTCTTAAAACAAGCTAACTAGTGTTCTTGAAGTTCTAAGCAAGTTCAAGTAAGCTCAAAGTGTTCTGAGGCAGTAGGAGGCTTTTATCATGTACTCTAGAGGTGTTAAAAGCAATCACAAGTCATCCCTATGTTTTGTTAAACTCGAAAGTAAGGTATAGTGAACTTATAACTCGTTTAAGTTTATTTTTCACTAATTTAGCCTATGATTGAACTATAATCGATCAAACCTCGGTTAAGTTAAGTTAAAGAAGCTGCATAAGTATTTTTAAGTATGTTTAAGACCATAGACCACTTAAACGTGTATCAGAAAGTTGTTAAACTGATGTTTAACCTTAATGGACAAAAAAGAAGGTTAGATGGATCGTCTAATGGTCCTTCTCAATCCATTTTCATATGGGTCAAGTTGAAAAGATTATACGGCATGTCACAAGATTATATGGTATGTCCCTGCGTTCAAATGGACTGTCTCTAACTTGTGACACCCCGTATGAACCTCTTTCAGTCAAAAGGGTCAAACTAAGGATGATACGAACAGTCTAATCATGATACGATCCGTCTCCTATTAAATTTTATTATTTTAATGAAAGTTAAGTTTTCAACCAATAAACAAAACCAATATTTATAAACACGGTTTGAAATAATACAATTAGGTCGGCGTGGTCTACAGTTGGATCAAAAGATGATCTGAGTATTCACGTAAACCAAATCTTTATAGGTTAAGCAACTATTAAACAAGAACCTTTTCAAACGAGACACCGAACAAACAACCTAGGTGAATTCGTTAAACATTTACATACTCTATAAATAAACGAAAGATGATATGAGTATTCACGTAAACCAAATCTTTATAGGTTAAGCAACTATTAAACAAGAACCTTTTCAAACGAGACACCGAACAAACAACCTAGGTGAATTTGTTAAACATTTACATACTCTATAAGATAAATGGATTGTTTGTCTTAAAGAGTCAATGAAACATTTACATGAGATTAAATGATCTATAAAACTTATAATACAAAATATAAAATAAAAGCAACTAAAACAGAATATATATGTATTTGGATTCAAACATAACTGACTAGCAGGCATTCTATATGTTAATCTGTAACACCCATATTTTTATACAACTTTTTTTTTCCAAAAACCGGTCCAAATTTTTCTTAGTATTATTTTAGAAAAGTGTGGAAGGGTACACTAATATAAAATAATTAAACAACCAACTTTAAATTTCCCATTATATATTTGATGGGTGCAAGTTTACATCATAAAAACTAATTTAAATCTCTCATAATTTTTACATCCAAAAAGGGGTTAAAAACATATGTTCGATCCTTCGACGTACCGAGATTCGATCAACCCTTGTTAATTTATCACAGGTGATTTACCTTAAAACATTAATTAAGCCACTATTAGCTAATGCAAAGTGTGTTCTTTCACCTATAATATTTTACAGAATATAGGGTCATCCATCTATGACTGAACAGCGGATCACGCAAAGTGTTAAAACAACTGATTAACCAATTATAACACAACTAACACCCGACAGTAGTTAAGAAAACTTATCACGTCAATTTCGTTACTGCTGTACATTATTTATATTTACCTATACAAATAATATATTTACACAGGTTTTATAAGAGATACACAATGAGAAGTGTAAAAAGGATTTGTGATCATACAAAAAAACCCTTTAAAAGAATTTAAAAAATCATAACTTAAAATATAAATAAAAAACTAAAAAATTTAAAAAACTAAAATATTTCCACCATCATTTCTGTTATAAAAATAAAAAATATATACAAAAAAATAAAAATAAAAATTGACGAGAAGACGCATTACCGAGATCATAAACACAATGACGAAAATGAACAAAAACACAATTATAACTAAAAAAGACACAACAGATCGCAAAATATAACACAATGTCGGACAAAATATAGCACAATATTTAGTAATATAACACAATATAAAGAAGAAAAGACACAATGTCAAGGAAAAAGACACAATTAATAACGAAAATAAACACAAAACAGAATGATAAACAAAAAGGAATAACAAAAAGATACAATGATTTTTTTCACTCACCGTTGTGTTTTTTTTAGAATGAGAAAGACGGTGGAAACATTTTTGTGTTTTTACTTTTTTTTGTTTTTTTATTCAATTTTGAGTTATGATTTTTTATTATTTTTTGAGGGTTTTTTTGTGTGACTAAAAATTCTTCTCATCCTACTCATTTGTATCCCCATTTATAGAATAACTCCATTTTTATCACACCATAACAATTTAACAACTAATATCATAAGATGATAATACTATAAAATTATATTGGGAGTCGCATGAACTTACCTGAATGTTTAGAAAATTTTTACGGTGAACCTTTTGTCAACTTCGCCCTATCTCCAATAACCATATTATTTTTTTAACCCGGTTACTACAATCTCCATTATAATAATAATTAGTGATTTACCCGCGCGTTGCGCGGTGAAATTTGTCGGTAAATCCGGGTGTGGTGCCGACATGTCAACGCGAATTCGGTCGGCATTTGCTACATTCGTTACGGTACCAGAACTAAACTTAAAAAATAAATCGTCAAATTAACATGCTTAAACTAAAAACGAAAAAGAAATAGCGGCACTTGTATAGCGTATCATAAAAAATTAGCATATTTATTCGGTTGGTAAACCGAGCCATTAGTTCCCTAGCATTGGTAAAGCCCGAGCGTTAAGACGGTGAGTTAACATGAATTCGGTCATCATTGTTACGTTCGTTACGGTATAGACAATCTTGGTTAACTCTAAGCGCTGAAACCCACGAAATTCATCAAAATAACATATAAAATTTTAATTACTTAAAACGACATTTATTCGGTCAGTAAAACCGGACGGTGGTAAAACGCAAGCGTTGTTCTTCCTGAGCGTCGAAACGGTAATTCTGCATGAATTCGGTCAGTTTCGGTTATGCTCGTTACGATATCATAACTAAATAAAAAACAAAAAAAGTATAAAAATTGAGGTGGGCCAATAGGGTGACGTCGGTCGATAAAACTCGTCTGTTGGTAAAACTCGGGTGTTTCAGCCATGTTCGTTACAGTTTTGGTCGGTTTAAGTTACATTAGTTACGGTGCCGAAACTAAACAAAAAAAATAAAACTGGTTTTCGGTCGGTTATCGTTACGTATGGTATCAAAACTAAAAAAACAAATTTAATTGTGGTCCCGCCACTTGGCCCAATCACGCGCTTGTGGTCAAGCGTCGAGGCGGTAATTCGGCGTGATTTCGGTATGTCTCGGTTACGCTCGTTACGATATCGGAAATAAAAAAAAAACAAAAAAGAAGTAAAGAAATTGAGGTGGGTCAATAGGGTGACGTCGGTCGATAAACTCAGGTGTTGGTAAAACCCGAGCGTTTCCATCATGTTCGTTACAGTTTCGGTCAGCTTTATATACATTAGCTACGTTACTGAAACAAAAAATAAATTGGTGTTCGATCGGTTACCACTACATTTCTCATTGTATTAAAACTAAAAACAAAAAAGAAAATCTAAAAAACTAATAGACCAAATCTATATAGATAATACGGAGCAAGTTAGCATACTAAATTGAACCAAGGTTGCTAAAATGGGCTACTAAATGGAACTGTGGCACCAAAATTCATATTTACTATATATAGTTAACAATAACAATAACAATAACAATAACCATAATAATAATAACCGTCAGATCATCCCGTCTTTTAGAGAGCAGCCCACAAAGACCCGGAGATCTAACCGTCGGATCCCTCTCAAATTTGTATAGAGTGTTAATAGAATATAAATATATATTTCCACTAGTCGGATATTCGATCAGAGTTCGGGAATTTCAGTTTTCATCAAGGAAAATGTAACCGTGAACAATGGAGTTTTCCGGTGACTGTTTAGGTTTTCTGGTGACTACAACGGCGGTTTTCGGAGATTGCGAGATGATAGGCTCGTAGATCGTGGCGAGGCGGTTCTATGGCCGCTTGAATAATTCAATTCCGAGTTCGTTTGATATGTTTTTGGTATATTCGAGTGATTTCAAACATAAACCTTAAAGGTACGCTTTTGTTAAAAATGTTTACTTTTCTTGTACGAATTTGCATGAAAATTGGTAGGATGATAGAATGGGTAACGATTATTGATAAAGTATTTGTTAGTAAAAAGGGTAGTTGGCTAGGTTTAGGTTAAACATATAAGGTTAGATCCGTAAAAACGATGAGTAAATGAAGTTGGTATGGTATTAAAATTGGTAGAATAGTTAATCGGACCATAAGGTGTAACGAAAACATAAACTTTATTTGAACGAGTTAGCGGGTGCGATTTGGGACGAATGAGTGTCGTTTGGACCGTGTAAAGCAAGAAGGTTAAGTTGTTATGGCCCGTAACTCATTGTAGTTGTAAGGCGGGCCGTAAGAGAACCTTTATGACATAAATATATGAAAACCAGTTTAGAATCGTATTCATAAGAATTCGATTCGAGTATAAGAAAGTCGATTCTATTGGAATAAAGGCGAACTTGATGGGCTAGAGAATTAACTTATAAGCGAACTTAACAAGTTCACCAAACTAAAGCCCAACCCCAAGCTCAGAAAACATGTCAAATATATAAATGACATATAGTTTGCGGTTTTAAGTTAGACATTACAAATCTATAAGTTCGTCTCTATGAGTCAGCAGTTTATATCCGTAGAAGAACATAACCGAGTTCTTGTTTGGCGTTTAGATTGGTTGTAATATTGGTTATAATCAATAATAGAGGAATATTAAAGTGATCGTGTTCGTGTTGTTATACTCGTCTATTACTCATGATTGTTAATCAGAATGATTTTTCACCTCTGATCATACGATTCAGTCTCGTCAACATCCGACTATAGACCTTTATTTGGTATCAAAGCTTTTTCTTAATATTGTGTAGTTCAGAATTGATTTACGAGTACTGCACGAGTTATTAATTCAAATTTTATGTTTAAGGTAGTAAGTAATTCATCCTACAATTTTTTTTCGTGATCTCCAGTTTGTTACAGCCGTCAAAGTATTCAAGTTAGTCATTTTTGGAAAGTCATAGAAGTTCTTGGGCGAACTTCTTAATTACGGTTTATCAGCAAGCGAAGTTAACTAAATTCAATGAACTTAAAGAATGTGTTAGGAAAACTTAGTGGAAGAAATTAATCCAAGAATATTATAATATTACCTATGATGCCCTACTCCATATCAAGATAACGAACTTGTTCCAGAGGCTTATAATTGGAAGTTGCGTGGCACAATTCAAGTGATCTTATTTTAAAATAAAGTGAACTTATTTAATAAGGTTCAAATGAACTTAATTCTTAAACGAACTTAACTTTAATCTTCCATTAACTTGTGGGTAGTTTTATTTTCAGGTGAACTTACTCTTGTTTGAGCGAACTTGTGTGACTCATTATTATAGACTAATTTACTCGAAAGTATTATAGGTGAAGTTGTCGGACGAAGTTAATGTCAAGCGTAGTTATTATCCGAGCTAAGTTGTTGAAGCGAACTTATTGTCGGGCAGATCGAGTTAGCCAAGTATTCTTATCTCAAGCGAATTCGGGTGATTTCGTGTTATTTCAAGTGAACTTTCTTTCGTTACGTCATGGTCCTTACAGACTTCTTACAATGTTTGGAAAGAAATTAATTTCTTACGACTTGTGATCAAGTGAAAATATCAACTAGTGGATAATATAAGATCAGATTGCTAAGACTATTAATTTTAATATCAACATTGATATTATATTTTCTAACACGGACATGGTGTGAGCTTGTTATTTCAAAGGAAGTTGCTAATATTAATAGTTTATTGCAATTCAGAATTTGCGTAACACGGATTTGGGGGGGATACGAGCTAGTATAACGAATTTCAAATCCATTTCTTAGTCGGCTTGTTAATCAGTTCAGCTTAAAAGGGTTAATGGGACTACAGAAAAGTCGGATTTGGATTTCTCGCTCCGTATTAAATTGACTTCAATGGCAAGAGTAAGTAACACGTTAGAAACGGGTGATAAAATCGGAAGCCCAAATAAGCCACCAAAATTGGTTATAGGTGCAGATTTTGCTGTTTGGAGAAAACAATTTCTGGTGTTTATTGAAAATCAAGATGCTAGAATGTGGAGTTGCATGACCAATGAATATATTTGACCAGTCACTAAAATAGAAGGAAGACAAATAGCGACAAAGTATGTCAACATGTCCGATGCTGACAAGCGAATGTATGATGTAGAAGAGAAAGCCATTCGTGTAATTAAGATGATGTTACCTGATACGGGGAACTATCTTTTCAAAAGGTATCTTTTTTTTTGGATATGGGGGACCAAGTTAAAAAATGTGTAGGAGTGGCATGTTCAACAAAATCTTCGGGAACAAATAGAAGGAATTGTGCTTCTGGCAATAGTGAAAGCTCTAAGGCTGTGGAATTGACTCAACATGCACTCAAAGCTGATATTACTTCCGTAAAGGACAGGAAAGCATGTTCAGCAGATGAAGAAACATCTTCAGTGGATGAAGAAAAGAAGGATACAAGTAAAGATAATGGGGATCAAGGATGCAGAACATCAAAAGCCCATGGCAGACATTTAGTCTGAGGTAAGTATTCACCCTGTATGTTCTAATTGTTCTATGTTGTCGGTTCAAATCACTAACTTAGTTGGTGAACTTAATGCATTTAAAGAGGCAAACATGATTATATAAAATAGAGAAAAAGCCTATAAGAATAGATATTAGTGGGTTAAAAGCTACTATTGGTGAAAAAATTCAAGTAATTGACTTAGCGTATGCCACAGTGGAAGAAAATGCAAAAGATTTTGCTAATAAAAGTAAAGAACAAGTAGACGCTTATGTTAAAATAGTATAACTAAACCGGAAACTTGAGCAATTCAGAAATTCATCTTTGGTATTAGACCATATGATAAGTTTCCAATGATCTAATAAAGATACACAAGGGTTGGCATTGAGATGACGCAAACATGACAGATGATAGAGAATGATGAAAATAAACCATAACACATGTCTTAGTCTACTGTAAATGAAAATTAATATTTGTTTTTTATTACCTCAGGTCCTCGATTTAAGTGCTAATTTCGTTTGGCTGCTAAAATATATGAAGGTAACCATATTAATTAAATATCGATAACGTTTAATTTATTAAAATTTTAACACAAAAGATTGATAAAAGCCATCTTGTATAATATTGATTTTGCAAACGTGTCAGGTGGTCTAATTTGACTAGATTTCATTTTTTCCAAATGAAATAATATCAATCATTTATTGCTAATACGAAATGCTAGCTTCTTGAAGGGAATCCATACTCTTGGTTAGTCTATAAAAGGTTCTAAAACCCTCTTCAAAAATTCAAGCCAATCCCAACAAATGGCTCTATGTGGTTCTTTCAAGGGTGGATTTGTTCCCGTGCCTGCCATAGCTCAAAATGAATACAGTTCTTCAAGTAAGCTTAGTTCATCCACCAACGCGATTATACCGTTAAACATACGAAAGGTTAGGCATTTTATGTTCATCTCTTGTTTACGGCCTATATGTTTCAAAAGGGGATAACGGCGCAGCTTGTTGCTCGCTTACCCATTATCCAGATGTAGTTCGGTTTGTGTTATATATAAAAGGATCAATATTTTCTCCTAAAATGATCATAAACTATTGTCCTAACTATATGAACATGCTTAGTTATGTTGCATACACATATTTGATCATATTATTTCTTGATTTTACTAGTTTACGGGAATCGTAACGGCTGCAAAAGAAAATATGACTAACGAACAAGAGGACCTAGCAATCGTCAATACTAATGGGACCACATCAACCATCCTCAAGTATTCTGGGGAGAAACCGAAAACTCCCATCTTGGATACTATTAATTATCCAATTCATATGAAGAATCTTTGTCTAGCGGTAATTGCATCAGCAAAAGTATTATTGAATTTTCTTTAAATATCAAAAATATATTTAACCTAGTGGTATAGGTGTTTGATAAAGCTTTATTTTATCGATGAATAAATTAAATCGTCAATGATCAAATCTTATAGATGAAACATATAAACTAATAATTATTTAAAAAAAAAACAGTGGCCAAACAAAAAGGATTAGAAGAAAATTTGTTTGTTTTAATTTATAGAACATATGGTTAATATTTTTTTATTTTATATTTAATTCAATTTAATTAACTTTAGATACCACATCAATTGGTAGCTAGGCCCCCCTTACTTGCGTGTATCACGTGGAGTCGAAATTTATGGCATGAAAATAACTAGAAAACCAACACAATTATTCAATTTTTTTTAACCTAATTCACGTTAAATTATGTAATTGTAGGAGCTCGAACAATTAGCTGCTGAACTCCGAGAAGAGATCGTATACACCGTGTCAAAGACCGGTGGTCACCTGAGTTCGAGCTTGGGGGTGGTTGAGTTAACCGTCTCACTCCATCATGTGTTCAACACCCCTGAAGACAAGATCATTTGGGACGTTGGTCACCAGGTATTACTAGGCCGAGTTGTTATTTTTTGTGTGATGTCATCTTAAAATAAACAGAATATGTGATAACTCGTCTTATGTTACGTACGTATAGGCATACCCACATAAAATATTGACAGGCAGGAGGTCCAGAATGAGAACGATTCGACAAACGTGTGGGCTCGCTGGGTTCCCCAAGAGAGATGAGAGTCTTCATGATGCGTTTGGTGCAGGCCATAGCTCCACTAGCATTTCTGCTGGTTTAGTATTTCACATTTAGACATTTAGTAACCATATTTCGATTTAAAAGCTCGATAAGGGTGTCATAATCATATTATGTCATATGATATTCTTATAAAGTTATTTTGTCATTTTATTGACGTCGTTATGTTGTTCTTGTAAAATATATAATAAATATTTGAAAACTCATGCTAAATAAGATAAAGATGACTATTTCCATGTGCATGTTCAAATGTATTTGAATGATATTGTACATGCAACTTCTCTTTTATCTTTTATACAATACGTTAGTTTGAAAATTAAATTAATATTTTGAGCCAAATATTTTGAAAAATCATACTTTTCCTATATCAAAAATTAAAAGTAATATCTATAGCCACATATTTTGGAAAATACCATCTTGATATTATTCAATATGATTTTAGTTGTTTTTTAAAGAGTTTTATTAACAAAACAACAGTAACCTATAAACCAAAAAGGAATTCAAATTAACAAAATTCATATCTAAATTAATTAGTAGTAGGTTCTAAACTTTCATTGCATCTGTTACGTGCAGAACCATATCCATGTTTTTCCTGAAACAACACAACGTTTTTTCTCTATGTTTCTCGAATTCTGTCGCCGACACAAGCTTGCAACGTGCGCCATAATTCTGAAAGAAGCCCACTCAGATGGTCTAAGTATATTGGTCTAAGAGCATTCACATCTAATCTCGTATCTTCAAATTCAAAATCACACAAAAAATCACTAAGGGCGTGTTCGTTTCACGGAATTCGTGGGAATTCAAAGGAATGGGAATTAAAATCTCATGACATGACGTGTTCGTTTAATTGGAATTGGAATCTTAATTCCATTGTGGTGTGTTCGGTTCAAAGAATTGGAATTGGAATTCAAATCCTTCAAATTCCTTTAAATATAGGGATTTCAAATCCTTTCAAAATGTGGAGGAATTCAAGGAAATTCTTTGGAATCTTATTCCGAGTATTTTTTTTTTAACGAGGACAACGAACAAAACATTTTAGTTTTTTTAGATTTTTTTTTAATTTATATTTTGAGTTATGATTTTTTTATTAATAATTTTGAATATTTTTTGAGGGGTTTTTAATCTTAATAGAAAACCCATAAAAAAACTAAAAAAAAATTATAAAAAAATCATAACGCAAAATATAAATAAAAAAACAAAAAATTTAAAATGTTTTCGCCGGTGTCATTGTAAAAAAAAAAAAAAAAAACTTGATGTCTATTCAATTGTCAAACGAACACATTAAGAATGTATTTGGATTTTAATTCCCCCCAATTCCAATTCCTATTGGAATGTTTAGATTCCAAATCCAATTCCTTCAAATTCCAAATCCTATGCAAATTCCAATTCCAATCCATTTCATTCCGTGAAACGAACGCGCCCTAAGTTTTCTCTTTCATTTTCAATTAAATGGTATTTTTTTATACCTTTATCAACATATTTTCTCTCGAATTCACTCACAATCACTTTCAGTAAATATTAAAATAAAAATTATAGGATGCTTCATGAACTTTTCAAGTATACAGAAAAATCACCATAATTCTCTCTCTCTCTCTCTCTCTCTCATTCATTAACAACACCTTAAACCACTCTCTAAATTATGAAGACCTTCCTCACAAAATTTAATGGTTGAATGAGAATGATGTAAGTACTTTTAATAGAAATATTATTTGTAAGCAAACAATCATATATTGACGTAAAAGTCTCACCAATAACAAGACCATTAGTGTTTAGATACCTGTATATTAAATGATACATAGGTTGCATCTATTGATTTCCAGGCTCCAAAAACCTATATGACATATAAGAGAAACACTGAGTTCAACTAAATTTGGTATTTATTAAATTATCCATAAGAGAAAAATGACATTGTTCACTTACAATTCAATGCAGGAATGGCGGTTGCTAGAGACTTACTGGGAAAGCACAATCACGTAATCGCAGTGATCGGGGATGGAGCCATGACAGCAGGACAAGCATACGAGGCTATGAATAATGCAGGCTACCTTGACTCCAATCTCATCATAGTCTTGAATGATAACCGCCAAGTCTCCCTACCCACAGCCACTATTGACGGTCCTGCACCGCCCGTTGGGGCTCTCAGTCGATCCCTCACAAGGCTACAAACCAGCAAGAAGTTTCAACAACTACGCGAAGCCGCAAAGATCCAATTTCTTCTATTCTTATTTGATGTATTCCACATAATAAATATTTAATAAATAACTTATATATAAATCCCAAAGATGCTACTTAATTATTAAACCTCTAAAGAGAATACATCTTCAGATGGATATAAATTTGTGCGTTGGCTTCATTTGACTAAAAAATGTGACAAGCTTTCAATTGTTTTTTTTTCTCCATTTTATATATGACTTAACTTTTTTCACTGTATAGTGTACAACATGCCATCTAATTAAATTTTGTTAATTTAAATGGCAATTGAAAGTTACACAAATGTAAAAAATAAAGTCAGATGAAAATAGTTAGAAAAGATCAGATTATAAATAATAGATTATTAAACTTATATCTCAAAGATGTTATTTAATTATAAAACTAATGAAACATTTTAATTTTAAAATGGAGTTAGTTTGTACATTGGGGTAAATGTCATATTTTGTGATTAATAGGAAGTAACAAAGCAATTGGGGGATAAAACACATGAAGTTGCAGCAAAAGTGGATTCTGCCATAAAAGGAATTGTGGGTGGCCAAGGGGCTTCCATGTTTGAAGAGCTTGGGTTGTACTACATTGGTCCGGTAGATGGACATAATCTAGAAGATCTTGTTTATGTTTTTGAAAAGATTAAGTCTATGCCGGCTCCCGGACCAGTTCTAGTCCACATTGTTACCGAAAAAGGCAAAGGATACCTCCCAGCTGAAGTTGCTGCTGACAAAATGCATGGTATTGCAAGTTTTACAATCAAATGAACATTTGAAATTAAAACACAAGTCTTTCTAATATGATATTTTGTAGGTGTTGTGAAATTCGATACTAAAACCGGAAAACAGGTGAAAACCAAGACCAAAACACTCTCGTATACTCAATACTTTGCGGACTCTTTGGTTGCTGAAGCGAAGGAGGATGACAAAATAGTTGCTATTCATGCGGATATGGGAGGAGGCACCGGTCTTAACACATTCCAAAAAGAGTTTCCTACGAGGTGTTTTGATGTTGGCATAGCCGAGCAGCATGCGGTCACCTTTGCTGCGGGTTTAGCAACCGAAGGGCTGAAACCGTTTTGTGCCATTTATTCATCATTCCTACAAAGAGGTTATGATCAAGTAAGATCTCTGGCATATTGTTAAAGGGGATATTTCAGTAAATGATATTGTACAATATGATGGATAACTACTATTACCTTTAAAATGATTTTAGTGTATTGATAAGTAAGCTACTATTCGAAGATATGAGCACTGGTTAAGTAAATGTATTTGATGGTGCAGGTGGTTCATGATGTTGATCTTCAAAAGATTCCGGTTAGATTCGCTATGGATAGGGCTGGTTTGGTGGGAGCAGATGGTCCGACTCACTGTGGTGCATTCGATACAACATTCATGGCTTGCTTACCAAACATAGTGGTGATGGCTCCTTCTTGTGAGGTGGAGCTCATGCATATGGTGGCCACAGCAGCAGCCATCGATGATCGTCCTAGCTGCTTCAGGTACCCAAGAGGCAATGGGATAGGCTCATTACTCCCACCAAATAACAAAGGAACTCCAGTAGAGGTACTTAGTTTGTATATTCATGATGATATTTTGCGCATTGTGTACATGACTATTGTTGAGTCTTTATTTGACTATCAAAACTTCAAATAGGTTGGAAAGGGAAGGGTGATTAAGGAGGGAAATAGAGTGGCCTTATTGGGATATGGAACCATAGTACAAAGCTGTTTAGCAGCAAGTGATCTTCTTCAATCGATAGGTATCTCTGTGACCGTAGCAGACGCAAGATTTTGCAAGCCACTTGATGGAAATTTGATCAAACAACTGGCAAATGAGCATGAGGTACTCATCACAGTTGAAGAAGGCTCTATTGGAGGATGTAGCTCTCATGTTTCTCATTTCTTAGCATTAAATGGATTACTCGATGGAAACCTTAAGGTATTTAATATTAAAACACCATATCTTATATCTAATACATTAATCCTTTTCTCATGCATTATCCTTATAGCAGTGACAAAATGAAAATGTTGTAGTGATTCGATATTTCTTTTTTTGTACACAGTGGAGAGCAATGACACTACCTGACAGATATATTGATCATGGGGCTCAATCTGACCAAATTGAGGAGGCTGGTCTCACCCCAAAGCACATAGCGGCTACAGTTCTATCATTGATTGGTGAGAACAAAGAGACACTTCATGTTATCAACGTATAGTATGAAAAAAGATTCATGGTCTATATATTTTTATATACTATAAATCCGAACAAAAAAATTCCTATCAACACAAAACAGATGAGGGCAAAGTCTGAAGGACGCTTCTAAATAGAATCTACCTATCCTTATGATATACACGATCCCTTGTAAAATTTGTTGGCATATTTTTTTTCAAGAAAGTGTTTCAAATTGTATCTTATATGTAAAATGTTTTGTTTAATAAAAAAAGTTGTATTGTTTTTTTAGGTTACTATCCTTAACTGCAATTTGAGGCACCATAATGGTAATAATTGAGTTACAGTAAGTGATTAGGAGTTAATCCAAAGAGTTTTAGACTGACAGTTCCTTACTGATTATTCACAAAACATTTTCATAAAAATGTTTGTAAATAACACTCACAAAACATCTATCCATCCTGCAATTAGTCTGAAAAGTAAGTCAACACAAATGCTTGTGAATAACACAGGGTCGGCTCCGAGAAAGCAAAAAAAAAATTTGGACCGAAGATGAACTTTTTTAAGGCCTTAAAGAAAAGGAGTATTTTGTTGGTTTTAAACAATGTAATTTTAATATGGGTTTACTTTGTTATAATTGGGTTGTGTAAAAAATCTTTTGTATAAATATAAGATTAAAAATGCCTCAAATGAGAGTAGAACCCATAAACTTTGCTTTAGGTTGGGAGTAATACCCATTTGCCACTAAACCAAACTAACGGTTATTTAATTGAGTTTAAACACTAAAAATACATATTGTTTAAATAAAAATACATATAATTTAAAAAAAATAAAATAAAAATTCGGGCATAGCGGGTGTCAGGCATGTGCCGTCGACCACCCTGCCACACCTTATGGCCAGCCCTGGAATAACACTAGTACCTAATCACAAAACATTTCCATACGTCAACACAAGTGCTTGTGAATAACACTACCTAATCACAAAACATTTTTATACGTCAACACAATTGATGGTCAACTCGAAATTGAAAGAGTATGATTCAACCGTGTTTTGATTATTCACAAATGGCCGATATATACAAGAATGTCCATTTATCCCTCCTAGAACTTAGTGGATGATATCAATTACATTAATGCATAAATACTAACTAAATATAGCATACTAATATTTAGGTTAATACATCCCCTCAGTCTGAGCGGGAGATGGCGGACATGCAAATTGGATTGAAAACGTGAACATTGCGGGTGTGGTAATCCTTTAGTAAAAGTATCCGCATATTGAAATTATTTGGGATGCATAGAACTCGAATTGCATCAATTCGTACTTTTTCTCGAACAAAATGTATGTCGAGTACTACATGTGTTAGTGTGTTGGTGTTGAACTAGATTTTCTAATAAATATACCACGGAAATTTTATAACAATGAGGGTGGCTTGATGAGTAGGAACAAATAGTTCGGGAAGGAGAATCTAGAACCACCTCGTTTATGCCACCTTGTTTGCTAGCCTCAATATTTTGCTTCAACGCATGAATGAGAAATTGTCGGTTATCATTTTAACGACGACAAAACTAAGTTGCCCCCTAAATATACACAATTAATGGAAGTGGGATGTCGTCAGTCTGTACAACCCTCCAATTGACATCAAAATACGCGCACGGTTTAAGCGATGGGGAGGGAGATATCTAAAGGTTGTGATTAGTTGTTTCTTTTACATATTGAATACTTATTTGAACCCCTTCACGAGTGGCATGCATGAAAAGACGGATTTGATGAACCACGTATGTTAGGTCCGGAAGGGTGGGCGAATGTAAGATACTGTATAGCTCCGGCCAATTGTTTATTATGAGTGGCATTAATGATAGTGTCATACCGATTATGCAAAAACCCAATTAACCTATAGACAAGTACGTCTTGTATCAATTCTTGAGAAGTATGCCATACCGATCACTCAAGTTTTGTCTTGAGTGGCATTGATGATAGTGACATACCGATCATGCAAAAACCCAACTAACCTATAGGCATGGTACGCCTGGTATCGATTCTAGAGAAGTATGTGACCAACATTATACTTTTGATAATTTATTTAATTATTTACAAAACAATTATATAGAAATGATTATGAAGTTTTGTTTTGAATGCTGACTAGTAGGTTTTATTTTGAAAGTAACAAACACTTAAACTAGTTTAGGAATTAACGAGAACATAATCACACCCACGATTCAGATAAATACAAAACTTGACTTAACATTTTAAACAAAGGGTTTGGTTAATCACGATTGATATTCTAGGTTTGCTAACAAGGATTCCTAATCATAGGCATCAACAATCTTATCTCATGCGTACCTAATAGCTAGAGGTTCCTTCACAACATGACTTAGTTCAGAACTATTGTATGCAATTCATAAGCTAAGAACAATCAAAAAAAACCCTAGCACACATCAATCCTAATAGGAGTAAACATCTTAAAATATCAATGATGCAAGAAAATCTCGATTGTTATGAGTTTAAAACAATACTAACAATTATATGCATACAACTTTAATCAAATATAATCAAATAGTTCAACCAAATGTACAAAGAGTAATCATATCTTACAACCCTATACTCGGGAATGATTCGGATGAACTAGCCTCACATCCACATCATCCGGTAGCGATTGGAGGTGATCGAGTCTCCGGAGACGGATAGAATGGGCGATACTCTCTTAGGGTACAAAACTTAGAAAATATTAGTTAACCATAAAATTTTACTCATTTTTAGGTGCTTGGCATATCGCGGGGGACTAAGCTGCACTTTTTTATATGTCGCGAAGAGCAAACTAGTTAGGTACATAATCTGGCTCCCTCACGTGTCGAGAGAGAGGTGTTCTCTCTTGCATGTCACGTGCGAAATCTAGACCTAGAATTTTAATCTACTTTATATTTTAAATTTGAATCGCTCTCATCTTTTTGAAACTTCATTCGATGCTCGTGCAAGTCCTAAGTTAGCCTCTTTAATGATCAATAACATGAAATACATAAGCATGTATGACGTACCATTGTTCACACTAAAAACTAATAAAACAATGCAATAATATTGCAAAATCCCATACACTTCCGTGCCAAATTTACCATCTTTATAAGTTGAAGGACCAAGTTTTCTTTAAGCTAAACTAAGAGTCCAAGATCTAATCTATAGTTAAGCAAAATTCAGATTACACAGACGGTCTAATCTATGAGACGGCCCGTATGAAACGCGACTTGGATATTAAGTTATCTCTTGTGACATACCGTCTCTTATGTAGGAGCATAGAAAGATCAAAATAATATCTTTTATTTTTATTATAATTGAATTTCCAATTTTTATTTTATTTAGTTTCCTATTTGACTTAAAATTCCCAACTATAAAATGGGATCTAGGTTTATTGTTTAGTTAGTTTTTTATTAAGTTTTTTTGATAAGAACTTTGTTCTTAGAACCTATGATTTAGTTTATCTGTCTTTGATTAACTAAATTATCATGAGCCTTTTGAATAGCAGTCTATCTTGCCTGCTATTTTGAGAAGGGGTCATCTAAGCCGGTCTAAACTCCAAAGTTAGTTACTAGACATATGGCTTGTATAATAGATATATGGCCCCTATAAGCATTGTTGTCAAAATACAATCCTAACGTGTCAAACTCAGTTGTCGACACATCCTCATGCGTGGACTAATAAATGAAAGCATTTCACGACCATTTCCATGATCACACTTTCATTAATCATTCTACACTCTTAAAACAAGCTAACTAGTGTTCTTGAAGTTCTAAGCAAGTTCAAGTAAGCTCAAAGTGTTCTGAGGCAGTAGGAGGCTTTTATCATGTACTCTAGAGGTGTTAAAAGCAATCACAAGTCATCCCTATGTTTTGTTAAACTCGAAAGTAAGGTATAGTGAACTTATAACTCGTTTAAGTTTATTTTTCACTAATTTAGCCTATGATTGAACTATAATCGATCAAACCTCGGTTAAGTTAAGTTAAAGAAGCTGCATAAGTATTTTTAAGTATGTTTAAGACCATAGACCACTTAAACGTGTATCAGAAAGTTGTTAAACTGATGTTTAACCTTAATGGACAAAAAAGAAGGTTAGATGGATCGTCTAATGGTCCTTCTCAATCCATTTTCATATGGGTCAAGTTGAAAAGATTATACGGCATGTCACAAGATTATATGGTATGTCCCTGCGTTCAAATGGACTGTCTCTAACTTGTGACACCCCGTATGAACCTCTTTCAGTCAAAAGGGTCAAACTAAGGATGATACGAACAGTCTAATCATGATACGATCCGTCTCCTATTAAATTTTATTATTTTAATGAAAGTTAAGTTTTCAACCAATAAACAAAACCAATATTTATAAACACGGTTTGAAATAATACAATTAGGTCGGCGTGGTCTACAGTTGGATCAAAAGATGATCTGAGTATTCACGTAAACCAAATCTTTATAGGTTAAGCAACTATTAAACAAGAACCTTTTCAAACGAGACACCGAACAAACAACCTAGGTGAATTCGTTAAACATTTACATACTCTATAAATAAACGAAAGATGATATGAGTATTCACGTAAACCAATTCTTTATAGGTTAAGCAACTATTAAACAAGAACCTTTTCAAACGAGACACCGAACAAACAACCTAGGTGAATTTGTTAAACATTTACATACTCTATAAGATAAATGGATTGTTTGTCTTAAAGAGTCAATGAAACATTTACATGAGATTAAATGATCTATAAAACTTATAATACAAAATATAAAATAAAAGCAACTAAAACAGAATATATATGTATTTGGATTCAAACATAACTGACTAGCAGGCATTCTATATGTTAATCTGTAACACCCATATTTTTATACAACTTTTTTTTTCCAAAAACCGGTCCAAATTTTTCTTAGTATTATTTTAGAAAAGTGTGGAAGGGTACACTAATATAAAATAATTAAACAACCAACTTTAAATTTCCCATTATATATTTGATGGGTGCAAGTTTACATCATAAAAACTAATTTAAATCTCTCATAATTTTTACATCCAAAAAGGGGTTAAAAACATATGTTCGATCCTTCGACGTACCGAGATTCGATCAACCCTTGTTAATTTATCACAGGTGATTTACCTTAAAACATTAATTAAGCCACTATTAGCTAATGCAAAGTGTGTTCTTTCACCTATAATATTTTACAGAATATAGGGTCATCCATCTATGACTGAACAGCGGATCACGCAAAGTGTTAAAACAACTGATTAACCAATTATAACACAACAACTAACACCCGACAGTAGTTAAGAAAACTTATCACGTCAATTTCGTTACTGCTGTACATTATTTATATTTACCTATACAAATAATATATTCACACAGGTTTTATAAGAGATACAAAATGAGAAGTGTAAAAAGGATTTGTGATCATACAAAAAAACCCTTTAAAAGAATTTAAAAAATCATAACTTAAAATATAAATAAAAAACTAAAAAATTTAAAAAACTAAAATATTTCCGCCATCATTTCTGTTATAAAATAAAAAATATATACAAAAAAATAAAAATAAAAATTGACGAGAAGACGCATTACCGAGATCATAAACACAACGACGAAAATGAACAAAAACACAATTATAACTAAAAAAGACACAACAGATCGCAAAATATAACACAATGTCGGACAAAATATAGCACAATATTTAGTAATATAACACAATATAAAGAAGAAAAGACACAATGTCAAGGAAAAAGACACAATTAATAACGAAAATAAACACAAAACAGAATGATAAACAAAAAGGAATAACAAAAAGATACAATGATTTTTTTCACTCACCGTTGTGTTTTTTTTAGAATGAGAAAGACGGTGGAAACATTTTTGTGTTTTTACTTTTTTTTGTTTTTTTATTCAATTTTGAGTTATGATTTTTTATTATTTTTTGAGGGTTTTATTGTGTGACTAAAAATTCTTCTCATCCTACTCATTTGTATCCCCATTTATAGAATAACTCCATTTTTATCACACCATAACAATTTAACAACTAATATCATAAGATGATAATACTATAAAATTATATTGGGAGTCGCATGAACTTACCTGAATGTTTAGAAAATTTTTACGTGAACCTTTTGTCAACTTCGCCCTATCTCCAATAACCATATTATTTTTTTAACCCGGTTACTACAATCTCCATTATAATAATAATTAGTGATTTACCCGCGCGTTGCGCGGTGAAATTTGTCGGTAAATCCGGGTGTGGTGCCGACATGTCAACGCGAATTCGGTCGGCATTTGCTACATTCGTTACGGTACCAGAACTAAACTTAAAAAATAAATCGTCAAATTAACATGCTTAAACTAAAAACGAAAAAGAAATAGCGGCACTTGTATAGCGTATCATAAAAAATTAGCATATTTATTCGGTTGGTAAACCGAGCCATTAGTTCCCTAGCATTGGTAAAGCCCGAGCGTTAAGACGGTGAGTTAACATGAATTCGGTCATCATTGTTACGTTCGTTACACTATAGACAATCTTGGTTAACTCTAAGCGCTGAAACCCACGAAATTCATCAAAATAACATATAAAATTTTAATTACTTAAAACGACATTTATTCGGTCAGTAAAACCGGATGGTGGTAAAACGCAAGCGTTGTTCTTCCTGAGCGTCGAAACGGTAATTCTGCATGAATTCGGTCAGTTTCGGTTATGCTCGTTACGATATCATAACTAAATAAAAAACAAAAAAAGTATAAAAATTGAGGTGGGCCAATAGGGTGACGTCGGTCGATAAAACTCGTCTGTTGGTAAAACTCGGGTGTTTCAGCCATGTTCGTTACAGTTTTGGTCGGTTTAAGTTACATTAGTTACGGTGCCGAAACTAAACAAAAAAAATAAAACTGGTTTTCGGTCGGTTATCGTTACGTATGGTATCAAAACTAAAAAAACAAATTTAATTGTGGTCCCGCCACTTGGCCCAATCACGCGCTTGTGGTCAAGCGTCGAGGCGGTAATTCGGCGTGATTTCGGTATGTCTCGGTTACGCTCGTTACGATATCGGAAATAAAAAAAAAACAAAAAAGAAGTAAAGAAATTGAGGTAGGTCAATAGGGTGACGTCGGTCGATAAACTCAGGTGTTGGTAAAACCCGAGCGTTTCCATCATGTTCGTTACAGTTTCGGTCAGCTTTATATACATTAGCTACGTTACTGAAACAAAAAATAAATTGGTGTTCGATCGGTTACCACTACATTTCTCATTGTATTAAAACTAAAAACAAAAAAGAAAATCTAAAAAACTAATAGACCAAATCTATATAGATAATACGGAGCAAGTTAGCATACTAAATTGAACCAAGGTTGCTAAAATGGGCTACTAAATGGAACTGTGGCACCAAAATTCATATTTACTATATATAGTTAACAATAACAATAACAATAACAATAACAATAATAATAATAACCGTCAGATCATCCCGTCTTTTAGAGAGCAGCCCACAAAGACCCGGAGATCTAACCGTCGGATCCCTCTCAAATTTGTATAGAGTGTTAATAGAATATAAATATATATTTCCACTAGTCGGATATTCGATCAGAGTTCGGGAATTTCAGTTTTCATCAAGGAAAATGTAACCGTGAACAATGGAGTTTTCCGGTGACTGTTTAGGTTTTCTGGTGACTACAACGGCGGTTTTCGGAGATTGCGAGATGATAGGCTCGTAGATCGTGGCGAGGCGGTTCTATGGCCGCTTGAATAATTCAATTCCGAGTTCGTTTGATATGTTTTTGGTATATTCGAGTGATTTCAAACATAAACCTTAAAGGTACGCTTTTGTTAAAAATGTTTACTTTTCTTGTACGAATTTGCATGAAAATTGGTAGGATGATAGAATGGGTAACGATTATTGATAAAGTATTTGTTAGTAAAAAGGGTAGTTGGCTAGGTTTAGGTTAAACATATAAGGTTAGATCCGTAAAAACGATGAGTAAATGAAGTTGGTATGGTATTAAAATTGGTAGAATAGTTAATCGGACCATAAAGTGTAACGAAAACATAAACTTTATTTGAACGAGTTAGCGGGTGCGATTTGGGACGAATGAGTGTCGTTTGGACCGTGTAAAGCAAGAAGGTTAAGTTGTTATGGCCCGTAACTCATTGTAGTTGTAAGGCGGGCCGTAAGAGAACCTTTATGACATAAATATATGAAAACCAGTTTAGAATCGTATTCATAAGAATTCGATTCGAGTATAAGAAAGTCGATTCTATTGGAATAAAGGCGAACTTGATGGGCTAGAGAATTAACTTATAAGCGAACTTAACAAGTTCACCAAACTAAAGCCCAACCCCAAGCTCAGAAAACATGTCAAATATATAAATGACATATAGTTTGCGGTTTTAAGTTAGACATTACAAATCTATAAGTTCGTCTCTATGAGTCAGCAGTTTATATCCGTAGAAGAACATAACCGAGTTCTTGTTTGGCGTTTAGATTGGTTGTAATATTGGTTATAATCAATAATAGAGGAATATTAAAGTGATCGTGTTCGTGTTGTTATACTCGTCTATTACTCATGATTGTTAATCAGAATGATTTTTCACCTCTGATCATACGATTCAGTCTCGTCAACATCCGACTATAGACCTTTATTTGGTATCAAAGCTTTTTCTTAATATTGTGTAGTTCAGAATTGATTTACGAGTACTGCACGAGTTATTAATTCAAATTTTATGTTTAAGGTAGTAAGTAATTCATCCTACTATTGTTTTTCGTGATCTCCAGTTTGTTACAGCCGTCAAAGTATTCAAGTTAGTCATTTTTGGAAAGTCATAGAAGTTCTTGGGCGAACTTCTTAATTACGGTTTATCAGCAAGCGAAGTTAACTAAATTCAATGAACTTAAAGAATGTGTTAGGAAAACTTAGTGGAAGAAATTAATCCAAGAATATTATAATATTACCTATGATGCCCTACTCCATATCAAGATAACGAACTTGTTCCAGAGGCTTATAATTGGAAGTTGCGTGGCACAATTCAAGTGATCTTATTTTAAAATAAAGTGAACTTATTTAATAAGGTTCAAATGAACTTAATTCTTAAACGAACTTAACTTTAATCTTCCATTAACTTGTGGGTAGTTTTATTTTCAGGTGAACTTACTCTTGTTTGAGCGAACTTGTGTGACTCATTATTATAGACTAATTTACTCGAAAGTATTATAGGTGAAGTTGTCGGACGAAGTTAATGTCAAGCGTAGTTATTATCCGAGCTAAGTTGTTGAAGCGAACTTATTGTCGGGCAGATCGAGTTAGCCAAGTATTCTTATCTCAAGCGAATTCAGGTGATTTCGTGTTATTTCAAGTGAACTTTCTTTCGTTACGTCATGGTCCTTACAGACTTCTTACAATGTTTGGAAAGAAATTAATTTCTTACGACTTGTGATCAAGTGAAAATATCAACTAGTGGATAATATAAGATCAGATTGCTAAGACTATTAATTTTAATATCAACATTGATATTATATTTTCTAACACGGACATGGTGTGAGCTTGTTATTTCAAAGGAAGTTGCTAATATTAATAGTTTATTGCAATTCAGAATTTGCGTAACACGGATTTGGGGGGGATACGAGCTAGTATAACGAATTTCAAATCCATTTCTTAGTCGGCTTGTTAATCAGTTCAGCTTAAAAGGGTTAATGGGACTACAGAAAAGTCGGATTTGGATTTCTCGCTCCGTATTAAATTGACTTCAATGGCAAGAGTAAGTAACACGTTAGAAACGGGTGATAAAATCGGAAGCCCAAATAAGCCACCAAAATTGGTTATAGGTGCAGATTTTGCTGTTTGGAGAAAACAATTTCTGGTGTTTATTGAAAATCAAGATGCTAGAATGTGGAGTTGCATGACCAATGAATATATTTGACCAGTCACTAAAATAGAAGGAAGACAAATAGCGACAAAGTATGTCAACATGTCCGATGCTGACAAGCGAATGTATGATGTAGAAGAGAAAGCCATTCGTGTAATTAAGATGATGTTACCTGATACGGGGAACTATCTTTTCAAAAGGTATCTTTTTTTTTTGGATATGGGGGACCAAGTTAAAAAATGTGTAGGAGTGGCATGTTCAACAAAATCTTCGGGAACAAATAGAAGGAATTGTGCTTCTGGCAATAGTGAAAGCTCTAAGGCTGTGGAATTGACTCAACATGCACTCAAAGCTGATATTACTTCCGTAAAGGACAGGAAAGCATGTTCAGCAGATGAAGAAACATCTTCAGTGGATGAAGAAAAGAAGGATACAAGTAAAGATAATGGGGATCAAGGATGCAGAACATCAAAAGCCCATGGCAGACATTTAGTCTGAGGTAAGTATTCACCCTGTATGTTCTAATTGTTCTATGTTGTCGGTTCAAATCACTAACTTAGTTGGTGAACTTAATGCATTTAAAGAGGCAAACATGATTATATAAAATAGAGAAAAAGCCTATAAGAATAGATATTAGTGGGTTAAAAGCTACTATTGGTGAAAAAATTCAAGTAATTGACTTAGCGTATGCCACAGTGGAAGAAAATGCAAAAGATTTTGCTAATAAAAGTAAAGAACAAGTAGACGCTTATGTTAAAATAGTATAACTAAACCGGAAACTTGAGCAATTCAGAAATTCATCTTTGGTATTAGACCATATGATAAGTTTCCAATGATCTAATAAAGATACACAAGGGTTGGCATTGAGATGACGCAAACATGACAGATGATAGAGAATGATGAAAATAAACCATAACACATGTCTTAGTCTACTGTAAATGAAAATTAATATTTGTTTTTTATTACCTCAGGTCCTCGATTTAAGTGCTAATTTCGTTTGGCTGCTAAAATATATGAAGGTAACCATATTAATTAAATATCGATAACGTTTAATTTATTAAAATTTTAACACAAAAGATTGATAAAAGCCATCTTGTATAATATTGATTTTGCAAACGTGTCAGGTGGTCTAATTTGACTAGATTTCATTTTTTCCAAATGAAATAATATCAATCATTTATTGCTAATACGAAATGCTAGCTTCTTGAAGGGAATCCATACTCTTGGTTAGTCTATAAAAGGTTCTAAAACCCTCTTCAAAAATTCAAGCCAATCCCAACAAATGGCTCTATGTGGTTCTTTCAAGGGTGGATTTGTTCCCGTGCCTGCCATAGCTCAAAATGAATACAGTTCTTCAAGTAAGCTTAGTTCATCCACCAACGCGATTATACCGTTAAACATACGAAAGGTTAGGCATTTTATGTTCATCTCTTGTTTACGGCCTATATGTTTCAAAAGGGGATAACGGCGCAGCTTGTTGCTCGCTTACCCATTATCCAGATGTAGTTCGGTTTGTGTTATATATAAAAGGATCAATATTTTCTCCTAAAATGATCATAAACTATTGTCCTAACTATATGAACATGCTTAGTTATGTTGCATACACATATTTGATCATATTATTTCTTGATTTTACTAGTTTACGGGAATCGTAACGGCTGCAAAAGAAAATATGACTAACGAACAAGAGGACCTAGCAATCGTCAATACTAATGGGACCACATCAACCATCCTCAAGTATTCTGGGGAGAAACCGAAAACTCCGATCTTGGATACTATTAATTATCCAATTCATATGAAGAATCTTTGTCTAGCGGTAATTGCATCAGCAAAAGTATTATTGAATTTTCTTTAAATATCAAAAATATATTTAACCTAGTGGTATAGGTGTTTGATAAAGCTTTATTTTATCGATGAATAAATTAAATCGTCAATGATCAAATCTTATAGATGAAACATATAAACTAATAATTATTTAAAAAAAAAACAGTGGCCAAACAAAAAGGATTAGAAGAAAATTTGTTTGTTTTAATTTATAGAACATATGGTTAATATTTTTTTATTTTATATTTAATTCAATTTAATTAACTTTAGATACCACATCAATTGGTAGCTAGGCCCCCCTTACTTGCGTGTATCACGTGGAGTCGAAATTTATGGCATGAAAATAACTAGAAAACCAACACAATTATTCAATTTTTTTTAACCTAATTCACGTTAAATTATGTAATTGTAGGAGCTCGAACAATTAGCTGCTGAACTCCGAGAAGAGATCGTATACACCGTGTCAAAGACCGGTGGTCACCTGAGTTCGAGCTTGGGGGTGGTTGAGTTAACCGTCTCACTCCATCATGTGTTCAACACCCCTGAAGACAAGATCATTTGGGACGTTGGTCACCAGGTATTACTAGGCCGAGTTGTTATTTTTTGTGTGATGTCATCTTAAAATAAACAGAATATGTGATAACTCGTCTTATGTTACGTACGTATAGGCATACCCACATAAAATATTGACAGGCAGGAGGTCCAGAATGAGAACGATTCGACAAACGTGTGGGCTCGCTGGGTTCCCCAAGAGAGATGAGAGTCTTCATGATGCGTTTGGTGCAGGCCATAGCTCCACTAGCATTTCTGCTGGTTTAGGTATTTCACATTTAGACATTTAGTAACCATATTTCGATTTAAAAGCAAGATAAGGGTGTCATAATCATATTATGTCATATGATATTCTTATAAAGTTATTTTGTCATTTTATTGACGTCGTTATGTTGTTCTTGTAAAATATATAATAAATATTTGAAAACTCATGCTAAATAAGATAAAGATGGCTTTTTCCATGTGCATGTTCAAATGTATTTGAATGATATTGTACATGCAACTTCTCTTTTATCTTTTATACAATACGTTAGTTTGAAAATTAAATTAATATTTTGAGCCAAATATTTTGAAAAATCATACTTTTCCTATATCAAAAATTAAAAGTAATATCTATAGCCACATATTTTGGAAAATACCATCTTGATATTATTCAATATGATTTTAGTTGTTTTTTAAAGAGTTTTATTAACAAAACAACAGTAACCTATAAACCAAAAAGGAATTCAAATTAACAAAATTCATATCTAAATTAATTAGTAGTAGGTTCTAAACTTTCATTGCATCTGTTACGTGCAGAACAATATCCATGTTTTTCCTGAAACAACACAACGTTTTTTCTCTATGTTTCTCGAATTCTGTCGCCGACACAAGCTTGCAACGTGCGCCATAATTCTGAAAGAAGCCCACTCAGATGGTCTAAGTATATTGGTCTAAGAGCATTCACATCTAATCTCGTATCTTCAAATTCAAAATCACACAAAAAATCACTAAGGGCGTGTTCGTTTCACGGAATTCGTGGGAATTCAAAGGAATGGGAATTAAAATCTCATGACATGACGTGTTCGTTTAATTGGAATTGGAATCTTAATTCCATTGTGGTGTGTTCGGTTTAAAGAATTGGAATTGGAATTCAAATCCTTCAAATTCCTTTAAATATAGGGATTTCAAATCCTTTCAAAATGTGGAGGAATTCAAGGAAATTCTTTGGAATCTTATTCCGAGTATTTTTTTTTTAACGAGGACAACGAACAAAACATTTTAGTTTTTTTAGATTTTTTTTTAATTTATATTTTGAGTTATGATTTTTTTATTAATATTTTTGAATATTTTTTGAGGGGTTTTTAATCTTAATAGAAAACCCATAAAAAACTAAAAAAAAAATTATAAAAAAATCATAACGCAAAATATAAATAAAAAAACAAAAAATCTAAAATGTTTTCGCCGGTGTCATTGTAAAAAAAAAAAAAAAAACTTGATGTCTATTCAATTGTCAAACGAACACATTAAGAATGTATTTGGATTTTAATTCCCCCCAATTCCAATTCCTATTGGAATGTTTAGATTCCAAATCCAATTCCTTCAAATTCCAAATCCTATGCAAATTCCAATTCCAATCCATTTCATTCCGTGAAACGAACGCGCCCTAAGTTTTCTCTTTCATTTTCAATTAAATGATATTTTTTTATACCTTTATCAACATATTTTCTCTCGAATTCACTCACAATCACTTTCAGTAAATATTAAAATAAAAATTATAGGATGCTTCATGAACTTTTCAAGTATACAGAAAAATCACCATAATTCTCTCTCTCTCTCTCTCTCTCTCTCTCTCTCTCATTCATTAACAACACCTTAAACCACTCTCTAAATTATGAAGACCTTCCTCACAAAATTTAATGGTTGAATGAGAATGATGTAAGTACTTTTAATAGAAATATTATTTGTAAGCAAACAATCATATATTGACGTAAAAGTCTCACCAATAACAAGACCATTAGTGTTTAGATACCTGTATATTAAATGATACATAGGTTGCATCTATTGATTTCCAGGCTCCAAAAACCTATATGACATATAAGAGAAACACTGAGTTCAACTAAATTTGGTATTTATTAAATTATCCATAAGAGAAAAATGACATTGTTCACTTACAATTCAATGCAGGAATGGCGGTTGCTAGAGACTTACAGGGAAAGCACAATCACATAATCGCAGTGATCGGGGATGGAGCCATGACAGCAGGACAAGCATACGAGGCTATGAATAATGCAGGCTACCTTGACTCCAATCTCATCATAGTCTTGAATGATAACCGCCAAGTCTCCCTACCACAGCCACTATTGACGGTCCTGCACCGCCCGTTGGGGCTCTCAGTCGATCCCTCACAAGGCTACAAACCAGCAAGAAGTTTCAACAACTACGCGAAGCCGCAAAGGTCCAATTTCCTCTATTCTTATTTGATGTATTCCACATAATAAATAACTTATATATAAATCCCAAAGATGCTACTTAATTATTAAACCTCTAAAGAGAATACATCTTCAGATGGATATAAATTTGTGCGTTGGCTTCATTTGACTAAAAAATGTGACAAGCTTTCAATTGTTTTTTTTTCTCCATTTTATATATGACTTAACTTTTTTCACTGTATAGTGTACAACATGCCATCTAATTAAATTTTGTTAATTTAAATGGCAATTGAAAGTTACACAAATGTAAAAAATAAAGTCAGATGAAAATAGTTAGAAAAGATCAGATTATAAATAATAGATTATTAAACTTATATCTCAAAGATGTTATTTAATTATAAAACTAATGAAACATTTTAATTTTAAAATGGAGTTAGTTTGTACATTGGGGTAAATGTCATATTTTGTGATTAATAGGAAGTAACAAAGCAATTGGGGGATAAAACACATGAAGTTGCAGCAAAAGTGGATTCTGCCATAAAAGGAATTGTGGGTGGCCAAGGGGCTTCCATGTTTGAAGAGCTTGGGTTGTACTACATTGGTCCGGTAGATGGACATAATCTAGAAGATCTTGTTTATGTTTTTGAAAAGATTAAGTCTATGCCGGCTCCCGGACCAGTTCTAGTCCACATTGTTACCGAAAAAGGCAAAGGATACCTCCCAGCTGAAGTTGCTGCTGACAAAATGCATGGTATTGCAAGTTTTACAATCAAATGAACATTTGAAATTAAAACACAAGTCTTTCTAATATGATATTTTGTAGGTGGTGTGAAATTCGATACTAAAACCGGAAAACAGGTGAAAACCAAGACCAAAACACTCTCGTATACTCAATACTTTGCGGACTCTTTGGTTGCTGAAGCGAAGGAGGATGACAAAATAGTTGCTATTCATGCGGCTATGGGAGGAGGCACCGGTCTTAACACATTCCAAAAAGAGTTTCCTACGAGGTGTTTTGATGTTGGCATAGCCGAGCAGCATGCGGTCACCTTTGCTGCGGGTTTAGCAACCGAAGGGCTGAAACCGTTTTGTGCCATTTATTCATCATTCCTACAAAGAGGTTATGATCAAGTAAGATCTCTGGCATATTGTTAAAGGGGATATTTCAGTAAATGATATTGTACAATATGATGGATAACTACTATTACCTTTAAAATGATTTTAGTGTATTGATAAGTAAGCTACTATTTAAAGATATGAGCACTGGTTAAGTAAATGTATTTGATGGTGCAGGTGGTTCATGATGTTGATCTTCAAAAGATTCCGGTTAGATTCGCTATGGATAGGGCTGGTTTGGTGGGAGCAGATGGTCCGACTCACTGTGGTGCATTCGATACAACATTCATGGCTTGCTTACCAAACATGGTGGTGATGGCTCCTTCTTGTGAGGCGGAGCTCATGCATATGGTGGCCACAGCAGCAGCCATCGATGATCGTCCTAGCTGCTTCAGGTACCCAAGAGGCAATGGGATAGGCTCATTACTCCCACCAAATAACAAAGGAACTCCAGTAGAGGTACTTAGTTTGTATATTCATGATGATATTTTGCGCATTGTGTACATGACTATTGTTGAGTCTTTATTTGACTATCAAAACTTCAAATAGGTTGGAAAGGGAAGGGTGATTAAGGAGGGAAATAGAGTGGCCTTATTGGGATATGGAACCATAGTACAAAGCTGTTTAGCAACAAGTGATCTTCTTCAATCGATAGGTATCTCTGTGACCGTAGCAGACGCAAGATTTTGCAAGCCACTTGATGGAAATTTGATCAAACAACTGGCAAATGAGCATGAGGTACTCATCACAGTTGAAGAAGGCTCTATTGGAGGATTTAGCTCTCATGTTTCTCATTTCTTAGCATTAAATGGATTACTCGATGGAAACCTTAAGGTATTTTCGATGACAACACCATATCTTATATCTAATACATTAATCCTTTTCTCATGCATTATCCTTATAGCAGTGACAAAATGAAAATGTTGTAGTGATTCGATATTTCTTTTTTTGTACACAGTGGAGAGCAATGACACTACCTGACAGATATATTGATCATGGGGCTCAATCTGACCAAATTGAGGAGGCTGGTCTCACCCCAAAGCACATAGCGGCTACAGTTCTATCATTGATTGGTGAGAACAAAGAGACACTTCATGTTATCAACGTATAGTATGAAAAAAGATTCATGGTCTATATATTTTTATATACTATAAATCCGAACAAAAAAATTCCTATCAACACAAAACAGATGAGGGCAAAGTCTGAAGGACGCTTCTAAATAGAATCTACCTATCCTTATGATATACACGATCCCTTGTAAAATTTGTTGGCATATTTTTTTTCAAGAAAGTGTTTCAAATTGTATCTTATATGTAAAATGTTTTGTTTAATAAAAAAAGTTGTATTGTTTTTTTAGGTTACTATCCTTAACTGCAATTTGAGGCACCATAATGGTAATAATTGAGTTACAGTAAGTGATTAGGAGTTAATCCAAAGAGTTTTAGACTGACAGTTCCTTACTGATTATTCACAAAACATTTTCATAAAAATGTTTGTAAATAACACTCACAAAACATCTATCCATCCTGCAATTAGTCTGAAAAGTAAGTCAACACAAATGCTTGTGAATAACACAGGGTCGGCTCCGAGAAAGCAAAAAAAAAAAATTTGGACCGAAGATGAACTTTTTTAAGGCCTTAAAGAAAAGGAGTATTTTGTTGGTTTTAAACAATGTAATTTTAATATGGGTTTACTTTGTTATAATTGGGTTGTGTAAAAAAACTTTTGTATAAATATAAGATTAAAAATGCCTCAAATGAGAGTAGAACCCATAAACTTTGCTTTAGGTTGGGAGTAATACCCCTTTGCCACTAAACCAAACTAACGGTTATTTAATTGAGTTTAAACACTAAAAATACATATTGTTTAAATAAAAATACATATAATTTAAAAAAAATAAAATAAAAATTCGGGCATAGCGGGTGTCAGGCATGTGCCGTCGACCACCCTGCCACACCTTATGGCCAGCCCTGGAATAACACTAGTACCTAATCACAAAACATTTCCATACGTCAACACAAGTGCTTGTGAATAACACTACCTAATCACAAAACATTTTTATACGTCATGGTCAACTCGAAATTGAAAGAGTATGATTCAACCGTGTTTTGATTATTCACAAATGGCCGATATATACAAGAATGTCCATCTATCCCTCCTAGAACTTAGTGGATGATATCAATTACATTAATGCATAAATACTAACTAAATATAGCATACTAATATTTAGGTTAATACATCCCCTCAGTCTGAGCGGGAGATGGCGGACATGCAAATTGGATTGAAAACGTGAACATTGCAGGTGTGGTAATCCTTTAGTAAAAGTATCCGCATATTGAAATTAGTTGGGATGCATAGAACTCGAATTGCATCAATTCGTACTTTTTCTCGAACAAAATGTATGTCGAGTACTACATGTGTTAGTGTGTTGGTGTTGAACTAGATTTTCTAATAAATATACCATGGAAATTTTATAACAATGAGGGTGGCTTGATGAGTAGGAACAAATAGTTCGGGAAGGAGAATCTAGAACCACCTCGTTTATGCCACCGTGTTTGCAAGCCTCAATATTTTGCTTCAACGCATGAATGAGAAATTGTCGGTTATCATTTTAACGACGACAAAACTAAGTTGCCCCCTAAATATACACAATTAATGGAAGTGGGATGTCGTCAGTCTGTACAACCCTCCAATTGACATCAAAATACGCGCACGGTTTAAGCGATGTGGAGGGAGATATCTAAAGGTTGTGATTAGTTGTTTCTTTTACATATTGAATACTCATTTGAACCCCTTCACGAGTGGCATGCATGAAAAGACGGATTTGATGAACCACGTATGTTAGGTCCGGATGGGTGGGCGAATGTAAGATACTGTATAGCTCCGGCCAATTGTTTATTATGAGTGGCATTAATGATAGTGTCATACCGATTATGCAAAAACCCAATTAACCTATAGACAAGTACGTCTTGTATCAATTCTTGAGAAGTATGCCATACCGATCACTCAAGTTTTGTCTTGAGTGGCATTGATGATAGTGACATACCGATCATGCAAAAACCCAACTAACCTATAGGCATGGTACGCCTGGTATCGATTCTAGAGAAGTATGTGACCAACATTATACTTTTGATAATTTATTTAATTATTTACAAAACAATTATATAGAAATGATTATGAAGTTTTGTTTTGAATGCTGACTAGTAGGTTTTATTTTGAAAGTAACAAAACTTAAACTAGTTTAGGAATTAACGAGAACATAATCACACCCACGATTCAGATAAATACAAAACTTGACTTAACTTTTTAAACAAAGGGTTTGGTTAATCACGATTGATATTCTAGGTTTGCTAACAAGGATTCCTAATCATAGGCATCAACAATCTTATCTCATGCGTACCTAATAGCTAGAGGTTCCTTCACAACATGACTTAGTTCAGAACTATTGTATGCAATTCATAAGCTAAGAACAATAAAAAAAAACCCTAGCACACATCAATCCTAATAGGAGTAAACATCTTAAAATATCAATGATGCAAGAAAATCTCGATTGTTATGAGTTTAAAACAATACTAACAATTATATGCATACAACTTTAATCAAATATAATCAAATAGTTCAACCAAATGTACAAAGAGTAATCATATCTTACAACCCTATACTCGGGAATGATTCGGATGAACTAGCTTCACATCCACATCATCCGGTAGCGATTGGAGGTGATCGAGTCTCCGGAGACGGATAGAATGGGCGATACTCTCTTAGGGTACAAAACTTAGAAAATATTAGTTAACCATAAAATTTTACTCATTTTTAGGTGCTTGGCATATCGCGGGGGACTAAGCTGCACTTTTTTATATGTCGCGAAGAGCAAACTAGTTAGGTACATAATCTGGCTCCCTCACGTGTCGAGAGAGAGGTGTTCTCTCTTGCATGTCACGTGCGAAATCTAGACCTAGAATTTTAATCTACTTTATATTTTAAATTTGAATCGCTCTCATCTTTTTGAAACTTCATTCGATGCTCGTGCAAGTCCTAAGTTAGCCTCTTTAATGATCAATAACATGAAATACATAAGCATGTATGACGTACCATTGTTCACACTAAAAAGTAATAAAACAATGCAATAATATTGCAACATCCCATAAACTTCCGTGCCAAATTTACCATCTTTATAAGTTGAAGGACCAAGTTTTCTTTAAGCTAAACTAAGAGTCCAAGATCTAATCTATAGTTAAGCAAAATTCAGATTACACAGACGGTCTAATCTATGAGACGGCCCGTATGAAACGCGACTTGGATATTAAGTTATCTCTTGTGACATACCGTCTCTTATGTAGGAGCATAGAAAGATCAAAATAATATCTTTTATTTTTATTATAATTGAATTTCCAATTTTTATTTTATTTAGTTTCCTATTTGACTTAAAATGCCCAACTATAAAATGGGATCTAGGTTTATTGTTTAGTTAGTTTTTTATTAAGTTTTTTTGATAAGAACTTTGTTCTTAGAACCTATGATTTAGTTTATCTGTCTTTGATTAACTAAATTATCATGAGCCTTTTGAATAGCAGTCTATCTTGCCTGCTATTTTGAGAAGGGGTCATCTAAGCAGGTCTAAACTCCAAAGTTAGTTATTAGACATATGGCTTGTATAATAAATATATGGCCCCTATAAGCATTGTTGTCAAAATACAATCCTAACGTGTCAAACTCAGTTGTTGACACATCCTCATGCGTGGACTAATAAATGAAAGCATTTCACGACCATTTCCATGATCACACTTTCGTTAATCATTCTACACTCTTAAAACAAGCTAACTAGTGTTCTTGAAGTTCTAAGCAAGTTCAAGTAAGCTCAAAGTGTTCTGAGGCAGTAGGAGGCTTTTATCATGTACTCTAGAGGTGTTAAAAGCAATCACAAGTCATCCCTATGTTTTGTTAAACTCGAAAGTAAGGTATAGTGAACTTATAACTCGTTTAAGTTTATTTTTCACTAATTTAGCCTATGATTGAACTATAATCGATCAAACCTCGGTTAAGTTAAGTTAAAGAAGCTGCATAAGTATTTTTAAGTATGTTTAAGACCATAGACCACTTAAACGTGTATCAGAAAGTTGTTAAACTGATGTTTAGCCTTAATGGACAAAAAAGAAGGTTAGATGGATCGTCTAATGGTCCTTCTCAATCCATTTTCATATGGGTTAAGTTGAAAAGATTATACGGCATGTCACAAGATTATATGGTATGTCCCTGCGTTCAAATGGACTCTCTAACTTGTGACACCCCGTATGAACCTCTTTCAGTCAAAAGGGTCAAACTAAGGATGATACGAACAGTCTAATCATGATACGATCCGTCTCATATTAAATTTTATTATTTTAATGAAAGTTAAGTTTTCAACCTATAAACAAAACCAATATTTATAAACACGGTTTGAAATAATACAATTAGGTCGGCGTGGTCTACAGTTGGATCAAAAGATGATCTGAGTATTCACGTAAACCAAATATTTATAGGTTAAGCAACTATTAAACAAGAACCTTTTCAAACGAGACACCGAACAAACAACCTAGGTGAATTCATTAAACATTTACATACTCTATAAATAAACGAAAGATGATATGAGTATTCACGTAAACCAAGTCTTTATAGGTTAAGCAACTATTAAACAAGAACCTTTTCAAACGAGACACCGAACAAACAACCTAGGTGAATTTGTTAAACATTTACATACTCTATAAGATAAATGGATTGTTTGTCTTAAAGAGTCAATGAAACATTTACATGAGATTAAATGATCTATAAAACTTATAATACAAAATATAAAATAAAAGCAACTAAAACAGAATATATATGTATTTGGATTCAAACATAACTGACTAGCAGGCATTCTATATGTTAATCTGTAACACCCATATTTTTATACAACTTTTTTTTTCCAAAAACCGGTCCAAATTTTTCTTAGTATTATTTTAGAAAAGTGTGGAAGGGTACACTAATATAAAATAATTAAACAACCAACTTTAAATTTCCCATTATATATTTGATGGGTGCAAGTTTACATCATAAAAACTAATTTAAATCTCTCATAATTTTTACATCCAAAAAGGGGTTAAAAACATATGTTCGATCCTTCGACGTACCGAGATTCGATCAACCCTTGTTAATTTATCACAGGTGATTTACCTTAAAACATTAATTAAGCCACTATTAGCTAATGCAAAGTGTGTTCTTTCACCTATAATATTTTACAGAATATAGGGTCATCCATCTATGACTGAACAGCGGATCACGCAAAGTGTTAAAACAACTGATTAACCAATTATAACACAACAACTAACACCCGACAGTAGTTAAGAAAACTTATCACGTCAATACATTATTTATATTTACCTATACAAATAATATATTCACACAGGTTTTATAAGAGATACAAAATGAGAAGTGTAAAAAGGATTTGTGATCATACAAAAAAACCCTTTAAAAGAATTTAAAAAACCATAACTTAAAATATAAATAAAAAACTAAAAAATTTAAAAAACTAAAATATTTCCGCCATCATTTCTGTTATAAAAATAAAAAATATATACAAAAAAATAAAAATAAAAATTGACGAGAAGATGCATTACCGAGATCATAAACACAATGACGAAAATGAACAAAAACACAATTATAACTAAAAAAGACACAACAGATCGCAAAATATAACACAATGTCGGACAAAATATAGCACAATATTTAGTAATATAACACAATATAAAGAAGAAAAGACACAATGTCAAGGAAAAAAGACACAATTAATAACGAAAATAAACACAAAACAGAATGATAAACAAAAAGGAATAACAAAAAGATACAATGACCTTTTTCACTCACCGTTGTGTTTTTTTTAGAATGAGAAAGACGGTGGAAACATTTTTGTGTTTTTACTTTTTTTTTGTTTTTTTATTCAATTTTGAGTTATGATTTTTTATTATTTTTTAAGGGTTTTTTTGTGTGACTAAAAATTCTTCTCATCCTACTCATTTGTATCCCCATTTATAGAATAACTCCAGTTTTATCACACCATAACAATTTAACAACTAATATCATAAGATGATAATACTATAAAATTATATTGGGAGTCGCATGAACTTACCTGAATGTTTAGAAAATTTTTACGGTGAACCTTTTGTCAACTTCGCCCTATCTCCAATAACCATATTATTTTTTTAACCCGGTTACTACAATCTCCATTATAATAATAATTAGTGATTTACCCGCGCGTTGCGCGGTGAAATTTGTCGGTAAATCCGGGTGTGGTGCCGACATGTCAACGCGAATTCGGTCGGCATTTGCTACATTCGTTACGGTACCAGAACTAAACTTAAAAAATAAATCGTCAAATTAACATGCTTAAACTAAAAACGAAAAAGAAATAGCGGCACTTGTATAGCGTATCATAAAAAATTAGCATATTTATTCGGTTGGTAAACCGAGCCATTAGTTCCCTAGCATTGGTAAAGCCCGAGCGTTAAGACGGTGAGTTAACATGAATTCGGTCATCATTGTTACGTTCGTTACGGTACAGACAATCTTGGTAAACTCTAAGCGCTGAAACCCACGAAATTCATCAAAATAACATATAAAATTTTAATTACTTAAAACGACATTTATTCGGTCAGTAAAACCGGACGGTGGTAAAACGCAAGCGTTGTTCTTCCTGAGCGTCGAAACGGTAATTCTGCATGAATTCGGTCAGTTTCGGTTATGCTCGTTACGATATCATAACTAAATAAAAAACAAAAAAAGTATAAAAATTGAGGTGGGCCAATAGGGTGACGTCGGTCGATAAAACTCGTCTGTTGGTAAAACTCGGGTGTTTCAGCCATGTTCGTTACAGTTTTGGTCGGTTTAAGTTACATTAGTTACGGTGCCGAAACTAAACAAAAAAAAAAAACTGGTTTTCGGTCGGTTATCGTTACGTATGGTATCAAAACTAAAAAAACAAATTTAATTGTGGTCCCGCCACTTGGCCCAATCACGCGCTTGTGGTCAAGCGTCGAGGCGGTAATTCGGCGTGATTTCGGTATGTCTCGGTTACGCTCGTTACGATATCGGAAATAAAAAAACAAAAAAGAAGTAAAGAAATTGAGGTGGGTCAATAGGGTGACGTCGGTCGATAAACTCAGGTGTTGGTAAAACCCGAGCGTTTCCATCATGTTCGATACAGTTTCGGTCAGCTTTATATACATTAGCTACGTTACTGAAACAAAAAATAAATTGGTGTTCGATCGGTTACCACTACATTTCTCATTGTATTAAAACTAAAAACAAAAAAGAAAATCTAAAAAACTAATAGACCAAGTCTATATAGATAATACGGAGCAAGTTAGCATACTAAATTGAACCAAGGTTGCCAAAATGGGCTGCTAAATGGAACTGTGGCACCAAAATTCATATTTACTATATATAGTTAACAATAACAATAACAATAACAATAACAATAACAATAATAATAATAATAACCGTCAGATCTTCCCGTTTTTTAGAGAGCATCCCACAAAGACCCGGAGATCTAACCGTCGGATCCCTCTCAAATTTTAATAGAGTGTTAATAGAATATAAATATATATTTCCACTAGTCGGATATTCGATCAGAGTTCGGGAATTTCAGTTTTCATCAAGGAAAATGTAACCGTGAACAATGGAGTTTTCCGGTGACTGTTTAGGTTTTCTGGTGACTCTAGCGGCGGTTTTCGGAGATTGCGAGATGATAGGCTCGTAGATCGTGGCGAGGCGGTTCTATGGCCGCTTGAATAATTCAATTCCGAGTTCGTTTGATATGTTTTTGGTATATTCGAGTGATTTCAAACATAAACCTCAAAAGTACGCTTTTGTTAAAAATGTTTACTTTTCTTGTACGAATTTGCATGAAAATTGGTAGGATGATAGAATGGGTAACGATTATTGATAAAGTATTTGTTAGTAAAAAGGGTAGTTGGCTAGGTTTAGGTTAAACATATAAGGTTAGATCCGTAAAAACGATGAGTAAATGAAGTTGGTATGGTATTAAAATTGGTAGAATAGTAAATCGGACCATAAAGTGTAACGAAAACATAAACTTTATTTGAACGAGTTAGCGGGTGCGATTTGGGACGAATGAGTGTCGTTTGGACCGTGTAAAGCAAGAAGGTTAAGTTGTTATGGCCCGTAACTAATTGTAGTTGTAAGGCGGGCCGTAAGAGAACCTTTATGACATAAATACATGAAAACCAGTTTAGAATCGTATTCATAAGAATTCGATTCGAGTATAAGAAAGTCGATTCTATTGGAATAAAGTCGATTTGATTAGAAGAAACTCGATTCGATTCGTTTGAATATTCGATTCGATTCGTCTGAGTATTCGATTCGATTCATTTGAGTATTCGATTCGTTTGAGTATTTGATTTGATTCGTTTGAGTATTCGATTCGATTTGTTTAACTATTCGATTATATTCGTTTGAATATTCGATTCGATTCGTTTGAATATTCGATTCTATTCATTTGAATATTCGATTAGATACGTTTGATATTCGATTCTATTCCTTTAGGATATTCGATTCGTTTGGGCTAATCGATTCGATTCGTTTGGCCTTAGGTTAGATTAGATTGATGACTTGAGTAATAAGACTTAGTTAGAAAATAGTTAATTAACACCTAGATCTGTTAAATAGTTAGCCGTGCCCAGCTGAAGAAATGTGTCACAAATCAATTAAGAAAGGAACAAGACCCATGCGATTTGTTAGCCCTTTTATGTGTTATATTTTTCGGGGTTGTGCACATACTCTTATGTGCTTAGTTAATACACTTACCTTAAGTGGTAAGTGTATGCTATATGAATGTCGATTAATGATATATGAATGATGTTGAAATGATGAATGAATGTAGAAAGGATTAGAAGTATACAAATAAATATATATAAACATATGTGTATCTATTGTATGATTGTATGGTTATTCGATGCATAAGGGAACCGGACCCTAATAATATCCGAGGCAGATGTATGGTTGTATGGTTCGCCGATGCATAATGGAACGAGACCCTAATAATATATTCGGCAGAAGAAAACCATACCCTAATAATATCCGACGCAGAAGGAAACCGAGCCCTAATAATACTCAATGCAGAAGGGAACCGAACCCTAATAATATTTGAGGCAGAAGGGAACTGTGCCCTGATAATACTCGAGGAAGTAGGGCGAAATGCTCTTTAAAACATAGAGATACTTATGTATGTATTAGTAAGTATTAAAACAAGGAAGTAAGAAAGTATGAAATATGAAAGTAATGAAGTAAGAATGTATGTGTGTGTGAATGAAAGGTAAGTTAAGTATACAATATGTGTCTTCGGATACATATATATGTAAATGTAATGTATGTTGCCTGATTAACTAGAACTCACTCAGCGTAACTGACTTTCAGTATGCACGCATGCAAATAGGATGGAAGAGCTGGCTTGAGGGAGGCACATAGCATGAACTGAGCTGATTGGCATTTAGTGAAGAAAAATTATGATGTTTTATGTTAAGACAATTGAAAGTTTAAAGACAAGATTTTAATATATTATAATGAATGTTTGATATTTTTATATTTTGCGAAATTTTTTAATTCACACTAATATTTAAAACAGTGTTTGTAAGTAAATCCAACGATAATGTAGGGCACTGGGTCTGAGGCCTTACGTACCTCATTTATACGGTTCTTCATGGCATCATCTGATCATCATCAAGAAAATTATTATTTTCTTTTGGTCCCTCCATCTTACCGGGCTAGATTGGTGACTTCCTTCATCATCAACGAATATTCCTTTCTGTGTTTTGATGTTGCCGTTTCTTACTTCTGAAATGACGACAAAATCTTTGGATTCTTATTTATCTTAGTATCTCAATTAATATGTGTGTGTGTGTGTGTGTTAAATAGATTGTCCATGCTTTTTATCAAATATATTTAAGGCCCCGGACTTGGTGCCCTACATTGGCGTTGGATTTACTCATAAACACAGTTCTAAATATTATAGTTATTTAAAACTTTCGTGGAATAATAAAACTTCAATCATTCGTTACAAAACATTCAAAACATAACATAAAATAGTTTATTAAAACATCGTGACAAACTTCCTTGGATATCAGTCCCATCAAATCAAGCCATGTGCCCCCCTCAAGGGCAAGCTGCTTCAGTCTATTCACATGCGCGTGATGTGTAGTAAAACACACTTACTTTCCTTATGATTTTATCATGGTTTTTATGCTTAATTGTTTATTTTATGAAAATATTGGGGGTTAAGTGCAATAATTTACAAAGTTTAAATGTTAATTGTAGGTTTATGAAATATGGTGAAAAAAGAGTTAAGTTGGAAGACTTTAGGGGCCTTTGTGGTCAAGTTTCAAAGCTACAACTTAAGGCCCGACCCAAGCCCACAAGTTAGAAGCCTTGCAAGATATTATATTAAGTTAATTAACTTAATTCTCAGCTATTATCTAGCCAAAATCCCGAAAATAAAAAAAACCCTAACTCCTTCATTAATTCCTATCGGCAGCAGCAAAAGGAGATGAAAAAAAAGAAGATTTTGGCGGCTGTGGTGGCTGTGACGGCTGGAGAGGAAGAAGAACACCAAGGAGACTCTTGTGCAGCTGCTAGGCATCAAATACATCCATAAACTCAGCCATATAACCCTAAGTAATCATTCATAAACTTTGTTTCTTGTTCAAGAACCCTAACTCGTTGAATTGATCTTCTTCTTTGGATTGTTTTGCAAGTAATTGATTGTTTGACTTTGATTTAGTTATTCTTGGATCTTGAATGAGTTTGATTATGTTTATGATGATGTTTATGATGTTTTACTTGAATGTTATTGGCTGTCCAAAATTAATGAGTAGCTAATCTTGTTTGTTCTACCTAGGTTTGATGAGTATTGTTAGGTTTTGACTAGTAATATGGATTGTTAATGATCATGGCTTAAATTGTTAATGTAAAGTTTGATTTAACAATAAATTAGATTGTGTTTAGTGGCTGTGTTTTGTTTGATTATGTCACACCCTCAAAATCCACTAACGGAGTTTTACCGTCAGAGGGTGTGAACTAACAGGATCGGAATCATTAGTTATAATCAAACCATAAAAACATTAAATGAAAATAAGCGTAAATTTATAAACCAAGTGTTGCGACACGCAGGACGACTTAAAAACCCACATAGTAACAGTTTTAAACAAGTTTGCATAATCAATAGTGTTCAAAACAATGCATGATCCTATACCGCGCGCTCGCCTCGGCTACCTGAGAATAACATACTAAAAGTGTCAACATGAGGTTGGTGAGTTCACAAGTTTATATAAAATAAAGCTTTTAGCGTTTTGCGTTCAGCGTTTTGCGTTTAGCGTTTTGCGTTACCTGATAGTGTTAAATCAATTATATATCGATAGGTAGCTAGCCTATACAACAAGTATTACTAAGTGTTCGACACCGAAGCTGACTGTTTATCATGTGCCTTGCCACCAGGTCTATCCCGACCATGGTAATGTGTTTAGCCAAGATTACACCCACTCGACCTCCAGTCGAGCTTAGCGTTGGGTGGGGTTTGTTAAACCCAGTAGTACTACTCAATAATGACTCGCTATTTTCCAATACTAAACGGTTCGATGTGTAGGACTTCAGTTATTTCGTTTGCCACTTAGCCTTTACAAGTGATATATAATTTAATAACAAAATCTAAAAGCGTTTTCGGAGTATGTTATCTCCCCCAAGTGAAAAGCGTTTAAAGAGTTTAAAAGGGGTAAGTGAAACTTACTGTTTGCGAAGAATTCCCAAAAACAAGTCACCCAAGTGATGCGCGTCACAGAAAACTCTCACTAGCGTTCTATAACAACAAGGAGATTTTCTAAGAGTCGGAACTATTATCGAGTCTCTAGACTCGGCACATAATACCTATGCACAAAATACGTTTCGTGTTTCGTTTGTGACTCGTGTGTGACTTAACAAGCACATTTGTGATACGTTACGTCTTGTGAACAACTATCTACGTGTCAAGTGTTAATAGTGTACATTACTAGCAATTATTCCCCGCAAGGGCAATTTGGTCAAAACATAACAATTATCTAGCAACAAGCACGTTTCATGTATTTTCACAAAGTTCAGCAACTAATTTCATCACGACAGAATTCTACTTGAAAGACTACCCTATTCAACAGATCATAGTATCTCAATTAATTCACCAAAAATCGTCACAAAAGCACACATGTGTTAGGTTTCCAGAACATATTTTATTATATTTTTATTCCACATAGATTTCTCACAATGATCAAAACATTACAGCAAACTCACAACAATCAAATTCATGCGCAACAGAATGTTATTTGTTATTCCTGTTAAGTGAAAAATCTAATTAATGCAAGACCAATTGAGTTAGGTTCTTAACTCAACAAGTTAACTTCCAGAAGTGTAACCAACCCATTTGGTCTTGTAGTTCATGAGTTATGATATTTACAAAACAACCTAACAGCAGGTCTCACAATTCAGATTTGCACTTCAGTTTTGTAAAATAATAAAAGTTAACCTTTACTTGTCCAAAAATTACAAGTTTGGACTTTATAGAAACTAGACTCAACATAGCACCCTGTAGTGTTAACAAACTCAACCAATTTCTACATTAACAATTCGTTACAGTTGTCTAAACATAACTTACAATCTGTCCAGTACCGGTTTGACCTTTAATCACATTTAAATTGTTTGACCAACCAAAACACCTCCAAATTAGACGTGGTTGGACTTTCTGAAAACTAGACTCAGAGGACTACCTTGTAGACTCATAATTAGCTCAGTTTTCTTTTATATTCAACAAGTTACACATCGTTCAAGTTTAACAATCACTGCTGTCAAAACTCAGCAAGCATAAACAATCATCTAACATGCATCCTAAGCATACGACATAACTCAAAACATGTAATACACATAATTAATCATAGAAATCAGTAGTAACCCTCTAGGGTTTACAAACAATCAATGATTCAATAATCTTTCACCGTTTAAAATCACATACGATCATCAACATCAATAGCTAACACATAATCAATCATCCTCTAGCAACAATCAATCATAAGAACACTTATTCATAATTTCGTGACTTAGGGTTTTAGATTAACCCATTCAAAATCAAAATTAAACATAAAGAATGCATAGAATAGTTGTTTATACCTTCCTAGAACCTTGATTCTTCAACGAAAAGCTTGAAAAAGATTGTATGTATGTGTGTGTATGTCGACGGCAGCCAAGGGAGCCAGGGGGGGGGGGGCGATCGGGTTGTGTGGGGAGAGGGAAAGAGTTAGGGTTTTGATATTATTAATAATAACATGTTACACCTTGGCCCCTCAACTTCTAAATATTACTTATCTAGCTTAAACTAACTTGTTTACATCTTGAGTTAGTGTTTTAACCAATATTATCACATAACACATAAGTCTAACACATAATTATCACATAATTATTGTTTTGACGTTTTTCGTTTATTCACCAATGGTTAGTGTCAACTCGTTTGCGTTTCGGTGCAATTCCCGAAAGACTACACATGTAGTAATTGTCAAGCGTCATTTAAACCCTTAGTTTAAATGTAATGAGATGTGCGTTAAAGATCCAGTGATCTTAAGTTTGAATTGACGGAGTTTGAGTTAACGGAGTTAACCTGAAATTGACGAGTGTCACAGATTATACCTAATAACCTCGTGCTTTAATTAATTGAATCGGTTTTGATTAGTTGTTGCATGTTTAAGGCTCTTTACTTTGTGTTTAGGGTTTGTTTGCGGGGTGTACAACCGTAGAGATAAGTGGGTAAATTAATTAGATAAAATCAGTTGTGAAACACCTTCTTAGAGACCGAGAGGTGATAAGAAGTAAACTCGTCTCATTACTTTTACTTGTTAGAATTAAGATCGCGCGAGAGCGGGTTTTGTTCTTGTGGGGTTTGGGTGTTTGAGCGATTAGTTGGTCTAGTTTAAGTTAAGTTGAATTGTTCCTCTATCCTTGGTTGCGTAGTATTCGTTTCCATTAGGCTAGTGTGTCGGTGAGACCGAGAGGCGAGTCGGCATTAGAACACGTTAATAATTTGTTTTCCCGGTTTGTTCTTAAAATCAACTAAAATAAGTTTGAGTTTGTTAGTGAGACCGAGAGGTGATCTGACCTTCTTGAGCGAACCTTAGTTGTGTCATCCTTTAGAACCGGTGTCGTGAGATTTTTCAATCCATTGTCTTGTCATCTCCTTCAATATGATTCTTACCTAGGTAGACGTTTTTATCAATGCAGTCAAAGTTTCCGAAGTTTTGTCAAAAGTTTTCATTTAGTTAAGTTATGTAGTTAAATTAAATCTAAAAAAAATCAATTAAATATTTTGGTGAGTCTTGGTTAGAGTTTAGTGATTATAAACGTTTTCACTTGTCTTCGAGTTCGATATCCGGACTTTCCTCATATGTGCTATACGCGACCGGTACACTTGCCGTTGGTGTGAACTAGGATAGATTGTTTGGTTTTTAAAGCTTAGTTGCGACTTGTGTTTTATTTATTTATATAAATATATATATATATATATATATATATATATATATATATATTCGCACATCAAGTTTTTGGCGCCGTTGCCGGGGACACGGTTTGAGGCGTATTAAGAACGACTCGAGTTAGGACTTTCCTTGTTTACTACTTGTCTTTCTTATTTGTTTTGTTTGTTAGTTTAAAATAGTTTAGCTAATTATAGTTGTTTTTATTTATTTTAATAGTTGTATGCGACGTACTCGATCTCTAGGACCACCAGAAGTTGAAGGATTTCCCAAACCAGAGAGAGAGCTTCTTGAGAGACGTCGTACAAAACCGTCTTCCAGTTCATCTACATCCGTCGGTAATACGTTCTCTTCTCCCACTTTTTCTGAACCCGTTAATAGTGATAGGATTATGGGCGACGCGAACCCACCACCGAGGAGGACAGTTGCAGACCGGGCCCGTCCGGTCGATGTTGGCGCGAGATCCAGCATTGCTCCACCAGCTATAGGAGTTCAAACGACTTGGCAGATTCCATCTAATGTTCTGAACACGATTGCTCATTCTGCTAAATTTCACGGGTTACTCCATGAGAACCCACATGCTCATATCACTCGCATCACACGAATTTGCGACACGTTTCATCTTGCCGGCGTATCCGAAGACGCCATCAAACTCCGAATTTTTCTGTTCTCACTCGTTGATCATGCGAGTCTGTGGCTTGAGTCCCTCCCACAGGGATCCATTGCTACTTGGGCTGCCATGCAGACCCAATTTCTTGAAAAATACGATCCTCCGGCTAAGGCCGCTCGTTTGCGTAACCAAATTCATTCTTTCCAGATGGAGGACACCGAGAGCTTCTACGAGGCGTGGGAAAGGTTCAAAAATCTACTTGCGTTACGTCCAAACCACGGCCTACAAGACTGGGTGGTTGTTGAGAAGTTCTACAACGGAGTGACGTACGCAACTCAGAGTATGCTCGACACAGCTGAAGGAGGTAACCTACTGACAACGAAGGATACGGATGAGTGCATTGCCTTGTTTAACGGTTTAGCCATGAGTGGATACCAACGACCACCAGTTAAGAGTACCAAAACCGTTGATTCCGTATCACGCAGCATGCATTCGGTCGACACGAGCACCGCACTTGCGGCACAAGTTGAAGCGTTAGCAAAGATCGTGAAGGACTTGCAGGTGAAAAGTAAGTTATGCGAGATCTGTAGAGGGGGACATGATACTGTTCAGTGCCCCGTAGGTTTCCAGGAGGAGGCAGTCGACTTCGTTAATAATCCAAACCGATATCAACATTCTTTCAATTCTTATAATTCGGGGTGGAGAGGTAACCAAAATTCCAACTGGAGGAACGGAAATCAGTCCGGCTTCCAGCAACGTCAGAGCCTATTCCAGGATTCCGGTGAGGGAACGAGTAGTGGGGAGAAGAAGCCCACGTTAGAGGAGATGATGGCACAACAGACACAGATGTTGTCGCAACTCATGACTCGAGAGGACTCCCGTCACAAAGAAATTCAAGAGAAATTCCCGGAGCACGAGTCATTCATGAGAAATCAAGGAGCGTCAATTCAAAATCTTGAGCGTCAGATGGGAGAGATAGCAAGTCGTCTAAATGAGAGGTCGCCAGGTACACTTCCAAGTAACACTGAACAAAATCCGAAGGCGTTCGCGAAGGCTGTGATGACAAGGAGCGGTGCAGGGGCACGTAGCGAGCCCGTGATTCAAGAGGCGACGAGAGGAGTCGTTAACGAGCCTGCGGTAGATGTAGAGGAGCAGGTAGACGAGGAGATTCAGTTGGAGTCTCCACCGGCCAAGGTGCATCAGAGGCACAGCCCCGGAAGTTCAGCACAGGCCGAGAGCCAACCATTACCCAGCACACGACCGAGAGTCTACAAACCCAGACTCCCATATCCCGGGAGAGTCCGTAGGGATAGAGACGAGGAGCAGAACTCCAAATTTCTTGATCTTCTGAAGCAACTTCATCTTAATATTCCTTTCCTTGAGGCACTTACGCAAATGCCCAAATACGCAAAGTTTCTTAAGGATATTCTTTCGAACAAAGAGAAGTTAGCCGAAGTCTCTTCCATTCCCCTAAGTGTTGGTTGCTCTGCAGTCTTGCAGAGAAAGTTACCAGAAAAGATGTCCGATCCTGGTAGTTTCACAATTCCCTGCATCTTGAGTGATAATACTGTCGTCCATGCGTTGGCAGATCTTGGTGCCAGTATTAATCTCATGTCGTATTTCGTGTATCGCAAGTTGGGTCTAGGCGAACCGAGGCCTACCCGTATGAGTATCCAGCTTGCTGATCGTTCTGTGAAATACCCCCGAGGGGTAGTCGAGAACATGCTTGTTCGTGTCGACAAGTTCATCTTCCCGGTCGACTTTGTCATCCTGGATATGATCGATGACGATAGTGTCCCACTCATCTTGGGCCGACCATTCCTTGCCACTGCACAGACATTGATCGATGTCTGCGAGGGTAAATTAATCTTAAGAGTTGGGGATGAGAACGTCACCTTTGACGTTCGACAGTCACTGAAACATCCTAAGTCTACTGATGACTCCTTATACTTCATTGATACCATCATGGAGCATGTCGGGGAGTTTCTCAGCGAAATTTGTGGAGGATCTGCCTTCGACACCCAGATTCTCGATAGGGAGATTCCGGAGATTGTAATGGTTTCCGTAACCAATCAGCCCTTAAATGACGACAACGAGTCGCATACCCCTGAATCTGGCGTGTCTGCTGAGATCGTACGAGACTATCCGATGGACCGACCTTCGGTCGAGAGTCCTCCTCTTTCCTTAGAGCTTAAGGATTTACCTTCCCATCTGGAGTATGCATTTTTAGATGAAGAGAGGAAGCTTCCGGTTATCATTGCATCTGCGTTGACTGAGGTCGAGAATGAGAAGTTGTTGAGGGTGCTACGAGAGCACAAGGAGGCTATTGCTTGGAAGATTATCGATATCAAGGGTATCAACCCGTCGTTTGCACTCAGAAAATCCTCATGGAGGAAAATTTCAAAACTGTCGTCCAGCCGCAACGGCGGCTTAATCCGAAAATGCAAGAGGTCGTAAAGACGGAGATCATTAAACTCCTTGATGCGGGGATCATTTTCCCCATTTCTGATAGTGCTTGGGTGAGTCCAGTCCAAGTGGTTCCTTAAAAGGGTGGCATGACTGTCGTCACCCACGAGAGGAACGAGTTTATTCCCACGAGGACTGTGACTGGATGGCGAGTCTGCATCGACTATCGCCGATTGAATGATGCCATCAGGAAAGACCACTTTCCTCTCCCATTCATTGATCAGATGTTAGAGCGTTTAGTAGGTCAGCAGTACTACTGCTTCCTAGATGGTTTCTCCGGGTACTTCCAGGTTCCGATAGCTCCCGACGACCTGGAGAAAACCACTTTCACCTGCCCTTACGGAACGTTTGCTTACAAACATATGCCGTTCGGACTTTGTAACGCTCCGGCCACATTCTAGAGGTGTATGGTGGCCATTTTCCATGATATGATCGAGGACTCCATGGAGGTGTTCATGGACGATTTTTCCGTATTTGGGAGTTCCTTCGATCATTGTTTATCAAATCTCGAGAGGATGATGTCCCGCTGCGTTGACACCAACCTAGTCCTTAACTGGGAAAAATGTCATTTCATGGTTTACTCTCATTGTTCTAGGTCATCGAATCTCAAGCGCGGGGATAGAGGTTGACCGGGAAAAGGTCGAGACCATTTCTAATCTTCCCCCGCCTACTTCTGTGAGATCAATTCGTAGCTTTCTAGGTCATGCCGGGTTCTGCCGACGGTTCATCAAAGATTTTTCTAAAATCGCGAGACCCATGACCAAACTTTTGGAGAAGGATGCTCCATTTGTTTTTTCTGAGCAGTGTATCGAGGTGTTTGATCTTCTAAAAGACAAACTCGTTAACGCCCCAATCATGGTTGCTCCCGACTGGTCGTTACCATTCGAGTTGATGTGTGACGCGAGCGACTTCGCTGTCGGAGCGGTTCTTGGACAACGAAAGGATAAACATTTCCACCCGATCTACTATGCGAGCCGGATCTTAAATGGCGCATAGGAAAGCTATACCACCACCGAAAAAGAGCTTTTAGCTGTGGTGTTCGCTTTCGACAAATTTAGGTCCTATCTAGTTTTGTCCAAAACGATTGTTTATACGGATCACGCCGCTATTAGATATCTTTTCAGCAAGCAGGATGCTAAGCCTCGTCTTATCCGATGGATCCTGTTGCTTCAAGAGTTCGATATAGATATCCGTGATAAAAAGGGGGCCGAGAATGTGGCGGCTGATCATCTTTCACGTCTAGAGGGAGTTGATTTAGGAGATTCGGGAGTTAGGATCAACGATCGTTTTCTGATGGAGAGTCTGATGTTTGTTACTGCACAAGAGGAAGGTTTTCCATGGTTTGCTGATTTCGAGAACTATCTTGCTGACGGATACCTTCCAAAGATGCCTTACCAGCAAAAGAAGAAATTCTTTGCTGACATCAAATTTTACCTTTGGGACGATCCATATCTTTTCCGCATTGGTGCTGATCAGCTTATTAGAAGGTGTGTAGATGTCAAGGAAGGATGACAAATTTTGAGCCATTGTCATGTGGGACCAACTGGAGGTCACCACGGTGTGAGTTCTACGGCAAAGAAAGTCTTTGATTCTGGTTTTTACTGGCCGTCCATCTTTAAGGATGCTCATCTGTTCGTTAAGAGTTGTGATCGTTGCCAGCGTGTCGGCAACATTTCTTCGCGAAACGAAATGCCCCAGAATGCCATTCAAGTTTGTGAAGTTTTTGATATTTGGGGTATTGATTTCATGGGACCGTTTCCATCTTCGCGTAGAAACAAATACATACTCGTGGCCGTAGATTACGTGTCTAAGTGAGTTGTGGCCAAAGCTCTACCCACCAATGATGCCCGAGTGGTAGTCCGTTTTCTAAAAAGTCTATTTGCTCGTTTTGGAGTCCCGAAAGCCTTGATCAGTGATCGAGGTACTCACTTTTGTAACTCGCAGATGGATAAGGCGTTGAAGCATTATGGGGTCACCCATCGGCTTGCGACCGCCTACCACCCACAGACTAGTGGGCAAGTAGAAGTGAGTAATCGGGGAATCAAACGTATTCTCGAGAAAACGGTTGGTTCAAATCATCGGGATTGGTCAGACAAATTAGATGACTCTCTGTGGGCCTTCCGTACAGCCTACAAAACTCCGACTGGTTCCACACCATTTCGGATAATTTATGGGAAGGCCTGTCATCTTCCTGTTGAATTGGAACACCGCGCGTCATGGGCCCTTCAAAGGGTTAATCTTGATTTACCCGCCATAGAGGGTAATCGTTTCCATCAATTACACGAATTAGAGGAGCCCCGGGATCACGCATATGCACAATCATTTCGGTATAAGGAGCATACGAAGGAACTGCATGACAGGAAATTGAAGGGTAATAAGCAGTTCAAGTGTGGGGATAAGGTTTTACTGTATAACTCACGGTTGAGGTTATTCCCGGGAAAGTTGAAATCCCGATGGTCGGGACCGTTCACGGTCACTGAGGTTTTCCCGTATGGCACGATTGAGGTACAAGATCGAAGCGGGAAGTTTAAGGTGAACGGCCATAGATTGAAGCACTATATAGGAGAGCCGATAACTTATCAGACAGTCGAGGTGTTCTACCTTGACTCATTCACCGAGAAATAGGCGTGATGGATGCATCACTCGGGAGACAGCCCGTGTTGTAGAGTTTGTATTATGATTCTCTTTATCTGTTTTTATTTGTTTTATTTTTATTTATATTTATAAAAACATAAAAATACAAAAAAAATATATATTTAATAAAAATCAAAAAAAAAATACAAAAACACAAAAATATGTTTATTTCTTATGTTTTTGTTTTCTGTTTTATACGCCGCTACATGCGAGCGAGTTTGAGTTTTTGCAGGTATTATTATGCACATGGTAGCTCTGATGGCGTTTTGGAACTGGTTCACCCGAGGTTGCGGCCGCGAATGAAATGCTATACGGTCTTTCATTCGAGTCATACACAGCTGATGAAGAATCTGCATCTAAACTAGTGGAGTAACCCGTTCTCTATTTTAATTTCTGTTCTTTCAAGTTTTAATTTTATGCTTTACGTTTTATTTTTATTTTATTTCTTTTCCTTGTTCTCATCGAGGACGATTTCGTTCTAAGTGTGGGGATGGGAATTTATTTTACTTAGTTGTAAAAAAAACAAAAAAAAAACAAAAAAAACAAAAAAATGTCCCTTGTTTTTAGTTTCTTTTGCATTAAAGTGGGAGATGATGATATATATCGGAAATCGTTTTTTCAAACTACTAATAATATGAGATAAATAAAAGAAAACGCACTTAACTTGGGATGCGTCGGTAGGCTCAGCCTTGAAAATGAAAGGGAAAATTTGATAAAACGGTTTAAACGGAAATCTTTTGTGGGTAAAGTGTTTTGTCCGTGGAAAATAAGCAATGAAAGGTCGGGGCATACTCAAGCCTCAAATTTTGGTATGAAAAGTGGAAATATCATGAGTTTTAAAAATTTGAATACGTTATCATATGATGCTTGGGTAGGTTTAACGTTAGAGTATACCGTGTAGCCTGTGATATAAATCTTAAACTGTTAGTTTAGTGTTTTACACCTCATTGGCGTATGGTTTTATAACCTTAAATCTTGTATTGATGGGATGCTTCGGGTCCGGAGACCATGGGTCAATATGCAATCTATTTATCTAGGTATTCACAATTCCTAAGTGGGGTTGTGGATATTTAAAATAAAGCCAAAGAGCAAACCCTTATAAGTCTATAAACATGATCACAAAAAAAAGTACAAAAGTACAAATACACTACAGACTTGATCATCCACGCTGTTAGCCATGTGGGGTCCCCTTGCTCGCGTCCCATTACCATTAAGAAACGGACCACAAGGGACACGCTACATGTAAGCCCTACAGATGAAATTTTGCATACTCACCTATGGTGAAGGATTTGGGGTATTGCTTGATAACAGGGGTATGTCATGTTGTGGGGAACACTAGCTATTAATTAATTGAACCTTAATCGTATCTAATGGCTGCTTGGTAGACTTTGATGCTTAAGCTTAGGTGGATAAACAATACTCTTGATCGTCTTAACTATTCATAAATATTGAGCAACAAAGTTTTAAATCTGCTAACTTTGAGGTTTAAGTTAAGTTGGGGTGGTCTGGTCCGGTAAAAGCTGAAAATAAGCGGGTCTTAATTGTGTAAACCACTAAGTAATATTATTGTCGGATCTTATTTGTCCCGGTAAAGATTAAGGCATGGGTTTAAGTGGACAACAATATCGATGATCGCGGTTTTTGCGTTTTTCTGAGCTTTAAAATCTAACCTATATGTTTGATTTGACTATGATTTTCCGATTCTGATCCAACTGGAGTCAAATCTTTTTCAAGGACGAAAAAGTCTTAAGTGTGGGGATGTTTGATGTGTAGTAAAACACACTTACTTTCCTTATGATTTTATCATGGTTTTCATGCTTAATTGTTTATTTTATGAAAATATTGGGGGTTAAGTGCAATAATTTACAATGTTTAAATGTTAATTATAGGTTTATGAAAGATGGTGAAAAAAAGAGTTAAGTTGGAAGACTTTAGGGGCCTTTGGTCAAGTTTCAAAGCTACAACTCAAGGCCCGACCCAAGCCCACAAGTTAGAAGCCTTGCATGATATTATATTAAGTTAACTAACTTAATTCTCAGCCATTTTCCAGCCAAAATCCCGAAAATAAAAAAAACCCTAACTCCTTCATTAATTCCGATCGGCAGCAGCAAAAGGAGAAGAAAAAAAAAAGAAGAGTTTGGCGGCTGTGGTGGCTGTGACGGCTGGAGAGGAAGAAGAACACCAAGGAGACTCTTGTGCAGCTGCTAGGCATCAAATACATCCATAAACTCAGCCATATAACCATAAGTAATCATTCATAAACTTTGTTTCTTGTTGAAGAACCCTAACTAGTTGAATTGATCTTCTTCTTTGGATTGTTTTGCAAGTAATTGATTGTTTGACTTTGATTTAGTTATTCTTGGATCTTGAATGAGTTTGATTATGTTTATGATGTTTTACTTGAATGTTAATGGCTGTCCAAAATTAATGAGTAGCTAATCTTGTTTGTTCTACCTAGGTTTGATGAGTATTGTTAGGTTTTGACTAGTAATATGGATTGTTAATGATCATGGATTAAATTGTTAATGTAAAGTTTGATTTAACAATAAATTAGATTGTGTTTAGTGGCTGTGTTTTGTTTGATTATACCTAATAACCTCGTTCTTTAATTAATTGAATCGGTTTTGATTAGTTGTTGCATGTTTAAGGCTCTTTACTTTGTGTTTAGGGTTTGTTTGTGGGGTGTACAAACGTAGGGATAAGTGGTTAAATTAATTAGATAAAATCAGTTGTGAAACACCTTCTTAGAGACCGAGAGGTGATAAGAAGTAAACTCGTCTCATTACTTTTACTTGTTAGAATTAAGATCGCGCGAGAGCGGGTTTTATTCTTGTCGGGTTTGGGTGTTTGAGCGATTAGTTGGTCTAGTTTAAGTTAAGTTGAGTTGTTCCTCTATCCTTGGTTGCGTAGTATTCGTTTCCATTAGGCTAGTATGTCGGTGAGACCGAGAGGTGAGTCGGCATTAGAACACGTTAATAATTTGTTTTCCCGGTTTGTTCTTAAAATCAACTAAAATAAGTTAGAGTGTGTTAGTGAGACCGAGAGGTGATCTGACCTTCTTGAGCGAACCTTAGTTGTGTCATCCTTTAGAACCGGTGTCGTGAGAGTTTTCAATCCATTGTCTTGTCATCTCCTTCAATATGATTCTTACCTAAGTAGACATTTTTATCACTGCAGTCAAAGTTTCCGAAGTTTTGTCAAAAGTTTTCATTTAGTTAAGTTAAGTAGTTAAATTAAATCTAAAAAAATTCAATTAAATATTTTGGTGAGTCTTGGTTAGAGTTTAGTGATTATAAACGTTTTCACGTGTCTTCGAGTTCGATATCCGGACTTTCCTCATCTGTGCTATACGCGACCGGTACACTTGCCGTTGGTGTGAACTAGGCTAGATTGTTTTGTTTTTAAAACTTAGTTGCGACTTGTGTTTTATTTATTTATATATATATATATATATATATATATATATATATATATATATTCGCACATCAGCGCGCGTACTAAAAGTCAGCTACGCTGAGTGAGTTCTAGTTAATTAGGCAACATACATACATAAACATACTTACTTATATGCATCTGAAGATACATATTACTTACTTAACTTGTTCGTCTTTCTTCCATACATACATAAGTATAAACCTTCTTCCTTTCTTTCATTCTTACTTTCTTTCATACTTTTATATTTAATCTTACCTTACATACTTATACGTTTTAAAGAGCATTACATCCTACTTCCTTGATTATTATTAGGGCTCGGTCCCCTTCTTCCTCGGATATTATTAGGGTCCGGTCCCTTCTTCCTCGAGTATAAATAGGGCTCAGTCCCCTTCTTCCTCGGATATTATTAGGGTCTGGTCCTTTCTTCCTCGAGTATTATTAGGGCTGGGTCCCCTTCTTCCTTTTCAACCATACCTTTCTTTATATACACTTTCATAAATACTATTAATCATTCATATAACATACATATATCATTCATGCATCATATATAAAACTCACCTTTCATAGCGATACGTGCAATATCTGAAGATCATTCACGTACCGACAAGCATTCATTCATAACCTCAATCACTATCACATAAATCATATAAGGCATACACTTACCACTTAAGGTAAGTGTATTAATTAATCACATCGAGTATGCACAAAGCCCCGAAAACATAATAAGAAAAGGGGCTAGAAGCTCACCTGGGTCTGATTCCTGTCAGGGTTAATGGTAACTCATTTAAATAGCTGGGCGTTGCTAACTGTATCACAATTACATGTATCAATTAACTAGCCCTATCCATATCATATTTCTAGGTTATTGTAACCCCTAGCTACAGGGGTTCGAGGGCAGCGCCCCTGGCAGCGGGGTTCTAGGGGTGGCAGCCCCTAGCAGGGTCCAACGGGCGGAGCCCCTGGCTAAGGTTAAGGAAAAATTTTATTTTCCTTAATAAACCTTTACCAAAAACCACATTAGAAAACTGAAGTTCAATTATTTAATCCAATCGAATCTTCATTTTAAACGTTACCTTTCATTATTAATCATTTATTTATCTTTAGTTCATACATCATATATGTCTATATCTATCATTTACGTACGTGTACGCTGTTTATCTTTCGTTAATTTTGGAAAATCATTTAATCTAGCATATAAGTTATTATTGGCGTGTAAGCTTTCCCAGCGTATAAGTAGTCCTATAAGTAGTCCTCCTGGCGTATAAGTTATCTAGCGTATAATTCCTATAACGTGTAAGTTCTTTTGCGTATATGTCATACATACAAGTCCACATACATACACGTTGCACGCATACATATAAGCTACATGCATACATATAAGCTGCATGCATACATATACGTTTATATACATACACGGTACGCACATACATATACGTCCATAAACATACACGTTACATGCATACATATACGCTGCATACTTTTACATTTATAATGGCTTACATATAGGCTGCTTCTTATACTTATACGTGACGTAAACTTATACGCTATATAGACTTATACGGCGTATAAGTTCAGTTCAACTCCTTATTACGTATTTTTAAGGTTTTTTTTTCAATTTCCGCACCGTCAGCCGGCGTTAACCACCATGATTGGTCGGGGTTTGATCGTTTATGAACTAGGTAGCTTCGAGGTGTCCAGATCTGAGCTAATGTGGCCCTTAATCTCGTTTTTGGTTGATTAAACACCCGAATAATGCTAGATCTAGATTCAAACGGATCATTCGGAATCCTGGGGATGCGGCGTCGGGTTCTAATATCTTGTGTCATCTAAGATAAATGATTTCTTACCTTCGGTTGGTCTTGGATCGTTGAAAGGAATAGAGTAGAGAGTGATTGGCTTAAGTGTGTGTTTTTTATGGTGTAGGCTATGGTGTAAAATGGATGGAGATTGAAAAGATTAGGGTTTAAGTGGTATTATACTCATTAAGCCCATGGACCTTAGGCCCGTCTTCCCTTTTTAGTCCATAATTAATTCCATCTATTTAGCTTAGTATCCTTCTATCTTTATTATTGTTTTATTATTAATCTACTAACTTAAATTGATTCTTACATCGCAATTAATATATTAAATGTTATTTTAGGGATTTCAGGATGCCACGCTATATTAAAATAACTATCTAAAGGCAATGCACACATTTCAACTTATCACCTTACCTAATCTTTGTTCATTTATGACCAACTCATGATTATATTAGTACTATGTATATACAATCATCACTACCTATGTGTGATTGTCTATACATCATACTAAGAAAATTATGTCGTTACCCCATCTGTCTCAAATCATAAGAATGCTATTTAATAAATTTATATATATCTCATCTAATTGTAGAAAATTATGTTCGGTGTTAATTTACACCACACTCCGAGCCTTGGATCGAACATTACTTACTTGACATATCAAGTGCAAACGGTTTAAGTGCAATTTTTTTTATCAAATACTTAGTTCTCTTAAACCATTTCTATGATACCAACTTGAGACACCCGCATTTTTATAACACTTTCAGAAAACCTATCCTTAATAGAATTCCCAGCATGTCTTCTATATTATTGTGAGTGGGTTCTATATATTATATAAAGTAGTTGTAAGTGGTTGTGAGTGGAGGAGATAGAGAAACTTTTGTTGATAAATAAATTTGGAGAAACACTATGCAGGCTGTATAACTTATTAATGTTTTTTGAAAGTGGTTTTGAGTAGATGAGATATAAAAGTTAATAATAGAAGTATAAGAAAGTATTATATAATTGAAAATGAGGGAAAAAATATAGTGTTTTTTAATGTAATTATAGAGATGAAGATATAGATGCTGTTAAGAATGCTCTAAGATACCAAAGGATCATTAGTAAAAACAACATATAAAGTATATTGCAAATGTTGCTACAAAAGTGCTCTCACTTAGATACATCTTTTATTTAAATTTGTTGTGTTATGTCGCCATTAGATACTTCTTTTCGTAATTTATACTAGGTTAGGTACTCGTATACTAAACGGGCTGAGTAATATAAATTCTATAAGTCACAATCTGTATAAATAAAATAATAATGTATAAAAATTTACTTATTAAATTAACTATATACAAACTTCAACTACAAATACAATTCACAAAGTTAAAATAAATACCACATCATGCTTAGCAATATTAGTATCACTTCATTTTTACAATTTAAAATTCCCTATGAGCAATGTTAATAGCATTCAATGAATAAAACCATCTCCAACATTTTTTGATTCAAATCAGGCACATCACTGCCACATTAGTTTTCTTAATACCACATTTTTTACTCCAATAATACACATTTTCAAACCATCTCTACATTTTCACATCATCATTTACTTTTACATTTATTTAAAATAAGAATTTCACAATAATATAAAATATTTAATTTTTTTAATTTGTATTTAAATAAATAACAATTATAATAAAAATTTTGTAAAAAATATATTAACTAAAATATAACAAATAGATAAACTAGAAAAATTACATAATTTAAAATGACAACTACTTTAACAAAATGAAAGAGAAATAATTGGGAACCTTTGCCAAATAATAAAACCTATGAACTATTATTAGTCTTTACCGTCCACTTGTTCGATTAAATCATTCCGAAGTGCATGATGAGCTTCATTGTTACATAAATCCCTGAACCGTTAAGTGTTGTAAAATAGATAACAAAATCGTTAAAAAACTAGCGGTTTTAAAAGCCATTAAAAGTTTTAACGATTAAACTATCTGTCACGTAAAAAATAAAAATATGTTGATATGTATAATATTTTAATATATTTTATAAATATAAATATGGGTGTGTGTGTGTGTCTATATATATATGTATATATACATAGGATTGATTTTTTTAGAACCGCTTTGAGTTTTAAGAACTCGAAATAACTCAACATAACATTTTTTTTGAATTTTTTCACACGTGTGTAATACGTAAGTGTAATAATGTACAAAAAATTACAGTATTTTTTACACACCGAATCGACCTTTTACACATGTGTAACTAACATTTAAACTTGTGTAATCATCAAAAATATTTATTCTCTCTCCTGATTTATTTTTTAATTAAATTTAATCTCAGCCACATATTTTATATATTATTTAATTAAATATGTGGTATAAAATTGAGTTCTTAAAGTTCTTTAAACTCATCAAGCTCTCAAAATATCCCTCCATATATATATATATATATATATATATATATATATATTGGGTAAGGATCCTAAGATGTAACATCCCAAAATTTCGAATAATAATAATATTGTATATTGATTCGTTATGACGGAAAAGTTTACTTGAGTTAATAAATAGTAAAATGGTAAAAGGGAAAGATAAGTTGGCTAATTAAATGGAATTAATCATGGACTAAAATGGAAAGATGAGCCTTAGGTCCATGGGCTTAAGGGAGTATAAATACCCCCTTAAACCCTAAATCTTTCCATTTCCATCCATCTTATCCATAATATTCCCTACACACTTAAAACACACACTTAAGCCAAATATACCTCCCATAGACGTCGGCCATCATCCAAACCATACACCGATCATAATAAACTTAGATCTTCGATCATACAAGCAAGCTAACAAGTCCAAGACCACGTATCAAGCTAACCATAGTCGGAGGGAATCATAAAGGTATGCTCTTGATCTTAAAGGTTACGTTTTTATGAACGAATAATCATGAAACTCAAACCTAGAGTAGATCAAGTCTAGACAAATCATAAAGTTACGAAGTTGACGTTAAAATGGACGTAATGAACTAATGGTTATATATGACTCGTATAAATAAACCCTAGACGTAACCCGAGAATGTTTTAAGCCAATAATGGTCCAAGCTTTATGGATAAATGGGTTAGGTTTTGATGAGAGGTTGATAGCGGTTGTTAAACGGTTAAAAGGGTAGAAAAAGGGTGTTAAAATCCTGTCATGGATCATCAGTGAACTACCATGGCCGAGTAGGGAACGAAAAGGGTAGTAAAAATATAATCTGGAACATCAGACCTGAGTTCCCGGTAACTATGTGTTCTCGGTCAGGGTTCTCGTCCGAAACACGGGTTCTCAGTTAAGTATGGAATTCGGTCAAAGCATAGGTTCTCGGTCAATGATCTCGGCCAAACATGAGAGTTCTTAGTCAACATAAGGGTTCTCTGTCTTGGGTTCTTGGCCACACAGTTCTCTGTTGGGCCTTAGGCCTGAGTGCAGTTGGGCCCTGATAGTGAACAGTTGGGCCTGAATTAACTAAGTCCATAAATGTTAAGCCCATATCTAATATAAAGCAAAATGGTCCATTATCTTAGTCTTAGCAAATAAGCCCAATTTAGAAAATAATTTAAAATGTTAATGGAAAATGTGTTAAGTTTTATGAATTATTAATGAATGCTATAACATTATTGATAGATGACACGTTTGTCAAACTTCTTTAGTCACACGAACACTCCAAGTGAAATACAATATTTGAGATTGTCGTTAGACTTACTTTTTGAATAGTAGATTTGATATTATAAATAGTATGTATTTGTAACGAAGTTTTCCATCCCAGTAGAACAAACAATTCACATATATCTCTTCACTCTCTTGTCTCTTAGATATAATAAAGTTCAATTATTACTTCAATAATCTTGTTATAATTAGAGCTAATATTATAACATTAAGATAGTTATAAGCACGAGCCGCTTATATCCTAATCAAGAAAGGTAATAGACACAAAGGTATCCACATAAGCATCATAACCACTTCTTTAATTATGTACATTGGAAATATATATATGCATATACATATACTACATAATAGCAATAATGTGTATAAACATTGTTGTTAACATTTGATAACTATTTTAACTATTATTTATATATGCACACTAATATCTCATTTAAAAGTTAGATTTATTTACACTAACAATTCTATTCTTATTATTATGCATAATAATTATATATTTTATAAAATAAACTGTATTTAATATCTTATTTATTATCTTACTTTAAAATAATTAATATTATATATATACACACACACATACAAACGGTAATGTTACCGTTATAAAACGGTAATATAACCGTTGTAAAACGGTTATAAATTTTCACTATAAACAACCAATTATCAACCCCATTTTATTTACAACAAACATTCTTCTTATAAAATTTTTCCAAGATAAAGCTTTCAAAATGATTCACCCGGTTTTGCTGTTGGTCACTATAATGCTTATACTACTTCTCATTCTAATTTTTAATCTCCCATCTGAAGATTTCGGCATTTTCATTTTCTTTTATATGTTTATAGCTCTACCAATGTAGTGTATCTAATTGTTGATTGATATATATGGATTCTAATATTTATCTTATTACTTGCTCTATTATGTTTAGCAACAAAATGTCAAATATCTCAAAACTCGAATTACCTGCACTCAACATTTCTGGAGAAAACTATATGTCTTGGACAGCAAATGCCAAAAGACATTTGAAATCAATGGATGTGTTAGATACAATCCAAGAAGATAATGAGTGCTCTGATCAGGATAAAGCAAGATCTGATGTTTTCATCCATAAACATATTGATGAATTACTACAGCATGAGTATTTTAATTGTGATAAACCATATATGATATGGGAAGATTTGAAAAGCAGATTCGGTCATCTAAGGAAAGTTTTACTTCCTACTTCTAGAGATGAATGGAATAGTCTTAGGTTCCAAGATTTTAAGAGGTAAATGATTACACCTCTGCTTTATACCGAATTTGCTCAAAGCTAGAATTTTGTGGGTATCCCACAACAGAGGAAGAAAAGTTAGAGAAAACTTTTTCCACGTTTCATGCATCAAATATAAACTTGCAAACACATTATCGTTTGTAGAATTTTAGTAGATACTCTGATCTAAATGCATTACTCCTTGTAGCGGAGAAAAATAATGAATTATTGATGAAAAATCATCAATCTCGTCCCACGGGTTCATTAGCAATACCAAAAGAACATGTTGCTCACAAAAATTCTCATAAAGATTCTGGTCATAAATGGGAACAAAGTCGGGGACGTGGCCGTGGTCATTTTGACAAAAGGCATTTTAATGATTGTAAGCGTTCATTCAAATGGAACACTAATTCTTAAAGTCGTGGTCGTGGCCGTGGCCGTAGTCGTAACCAGAGAGCCAATAATTATCATATCCCACACAATACCAATTCCAACCACCAAAATAAATGGAATGAAGCTGGTAGGTCCGAAAACAATGGCACTTCATGTTTTAGATGTGGAAGTACAAACTATTGGGCAAAGACTTGTCGCATAGCTCCACATCTGTGTGAATTGTATCAAGCCTCCCTAAAAGGAAAAGAGAAAGAAGTGAACCATGTTGATAACTTTAATAATATCAATGCTGAGCTGAGCGTTGAAGACTTTGAAGTGGAACTTTGAAACAAAGTTGCTTGACGACTATAATTATATGCAATTATTAAGTGTGTTCTCATTATCTTTAATTATGTAGTTCCTCTTTCATGTACTACTTGTGTTTCAATTAAATAAAGTTCTTATTAAAATATCATATGTCTTCGTTATACACTTATTATTTTTCTTAATATTTTTCAAGATTTAAAATGAAAATCATTGGAGCACAATATCAAACAAATGAAGAAGATATATGTATAACGGATAGTGGGGCCACGCATACTATACTTAGATCTAAAAAATATTTTTATAAACTGAAACCAACAAAAGGGATCATCAATACAATATCAGGTCCTACAAACTTGATAGAAGGAGTGGGAAAGGCTAATTTAGCATTACCAAATGGTACATAGCTCAAAATAGAAAATGCTTTATTTTCCCCAAAATCAACAAAAAAATTGTTGAGTTTCAAAAACATATATCATAATGGATATGATACTTAGTCAAGGACTGTTAGTAATGAAAAATATTTGCGTATCATAAGCAAAGATCAAATATTGGAAAAATTGCCAAAGCTCCATTCTGGTTTGCATTATACATATATAAATGTGCCTCAAGCACATATGGCAGTCAATGAAAATTGTTGCGATTCTGGTATCATAAACTTATGGCATGACAGATTAGGTCATATAGGATCCACAATCATGAAAAGGATCATTGAAAATACACATGGGCGTCCACTGAAAGTTCAAAAGATCCACAAAATAGATAATTTAAAATGTTAATGGAAAATGTGTTAAGTGTTATGAATTATTGATGAATGCTATAACATTATTGATGGATGACACGTTTGTCAAACTTCTTTAGTCACACGAACACTCCAAGTGAAATACAATATTTGAGATTGTCGGTAGATTTACTTTTTGAATAGTAGATTTGATATTATAAATAGTATGTATTTGTAACGAAGTTTTCCATCCCAGTAGAACTAACAATTCACATATATCTCTTCACTCTCTTGTCTCTTAGATATAATAAAGTTCAATTATTACTTCAATAATCTTGTTATAATTAGAGCTAATATTATAACATTAAGATAGTTAATGAAAATAAAATTTTTCCAAGCTGATCTGACAGCTTGACCCAAGCTAGGGGCTCTGCCCCATGGACCCCGCTAGGGGTTGCCACCCCTAGAACCCCGCTGCCAGGGGCGTTGCCCCTGGACCCTCGTTCATTGAGGGTAATAATTAAACTACAAACGCGATACGGGTAGTGATGGTTAAATTGATACGTGTAATTGTTATACAGTTAGTCGTGCACAGCTCAAGAAAGGAATAACCATAAACGGTGAACGTAACCGCATTCAGGTGAGTTTCTAGCCCCACTTCCTTGTTATGTTTTAGGGGCTGTGTGCATACTCAATGTGATAGTTAATACACTTACCTTAAGTGATAAGTGTATACCTTGAATGATTTATGTATGATGATTTCTTGACGGTGCGTGAACGATCTTTGGATATTGCACGTACCGTCAGGTGGAAGTTAAGGATATGATAAATATATAAGATGTATCAATGACGTATGTATGAACATATATGATGTATGAATTATGAATATATTGTAAGGCCCCGTTACCGGTGCCTCACATTTGGACGTTGGATTTACTCATAAACACAGTTCTAAATATCAAAGTTAATTAAAACTTTGTACGGAATATAAAACTTTCAATAACATAACAATAACAAACCATAACTTGTCTTAAAACATTCTTGTCTTTCAAATTTAAACAATAAGTATAAAACATCATCAGTTTTCAGATGCCAGACTCTTATTCTTCAGCCATATGTCCCCGCTCAAGTCAGCTGTCTCATTCTACTCACCTGCGTGCATACTAAAAGTCACCTATGCTGAGTGAGTTCTAGTTAATCATACATCATACAACACATACACTTACCTTCGATCATGCATCCGAAGATACATAATGATTACTTTACTAATTTACTTTCATTTCATACTTTCATACATACGTACATACTTTATTACTATCATAGTATATATTTACTGTCATTTCTATCTCAGATATTATAGGGTCTGATCCCTTCCTTTTCTGTCTCAGATATTATTAGGGTCTGATCCCTCTTTCCTTTGTCTATCTAAGATATTATTAGGGTCTGATCCCTCTTTCCTTTGTCTATCTCAGAGATTTTAGGGTCTGATCCCTTTCTTGTCTATCTCAGATATTATTAGGGTCTGATCCCTCTTTCCTTTGTCTATCTCAGATATTTTAGGGTCTGATCCCTTTATTGTCTATCTCAGATATTATTAGGGTCTGATCCCTTTTTACTTCTCTATCTCAAATATTATTAGGGTCTGATCCTTTTCTTCTCTATCTCAGATATTATTAGGGTCTGATCCCTTACTTCTTCATCTTCGTACATACTGTCTTTACCTACCCGTAATATACATATGCTTTCTTTTATCATTCATACATACTCATATGTTATACATATATCTAACATACACATTCAGCTATCATATACATACCTCCCTTGTCAATATGTGCAATATCCGAAGATCGTTCACGTACCGACAAGCTTTCATTCACATTTAAAATATACATACATAAATAACATATAAATCATACTTGGCATACACTTAACATTTAAGGTAAGTGTATTAACTATCACATCGAGTATGCACACAGCCTCGAAAACATAACAAGGAAATGGGGCTAGAAACTCACCTGGATTCGGTTACGTCTTCCGTTAATGGTTATCCTTTTCTTGAGCTGTGCACGACTAACTGTATAATAAAATGCAATATTAAATACCGCTCTATTCATTCTCATTGCTATTTAGTTAGGCTTACACGTCTAAGCCGGTTATACTTCATTGAATCTTTACCCGGTTAGTTAATCGTTACTCGTTAACCTTTAAAGGTATCTTTCATAACTTATCAAAGTCCAAGGGCTATTATGTAATTATATCCTTCTTTTCTAAGTCCAGGGACCATTCTATAATTCTTCCAAACTTCTAGTTCGTTAAACAGCCCTTAACGAATGGGATTTTTAACGAATGAACCCATTCGTTATAACGAACTGACTATAATAACGAACTGGTCCTTGTAACAAACTGGACCTTAACGAACTGGTTATCATACGAACTGGACCTTAACAAATTACCTCTAGTTCGTTATCCCTTCATAACGAGCTGTTTCTAATTTGTCATTTCGGCTTAACGAATGGGCATAACGAACTACTCGTTAATTCGTTATGTCTCCGTTAACGAAACAGGGTTAGTTCGTCACGTTCCCGCTAACGAACTTGGATTAGGTCAAAACATTCCATGGCAAACAAAATTTTACAATTCATAAAGTTTTGAAAATCACTTTAAATACAACATTGGATAGTGACATGTGTGATTAAGAGAAACTTTGAGATCGTTATTTTTAAACATATTTAAAGGTTAACTTATAACATACTAATAGGATATTTAACGAAATTGTAAATATATTCATTCATATATAATATTTCTATGACTTATTTATTGGGATTTCCAAATATAACATAATTGATTGGCTTGATAAAATAGGAAACTTTTCGCATGACATTTATGTGAAGGCCCTAAAATGATGTCATGTGGAAATATCATGTTGCTTTAATAGTATAGTTAGATTAGGTTTTTGACTGCGAATCGTATATCTTTGGAAAATCTTAGAATCATGTTCACACTTTCAGATCAAATCTATTTGTGGATTACAAATGAATTAATCGGATAAAACTCAGAATTGAGAGCAAGAATCGAGTTTGAATTTTTGTGAGAGATTTTAACGAACCAAATGTTTTATCGTACGATCAAGATGATAGTTATTAGGGTTAGGGGTCAAATAACTGTCAATGGCAGTTATCATACATTTGAAATTCAAAAATCTCATGATACACTCTTAATTATAATAGTATACGAAATTTAATAAATTAAATTTCTAATGCATTCTTAATATGACATTTTAATATCGATCGACCCCAGGGGCTTTGGCCTCTGGCCCTAGGAACCCCCATTAACTTAAGGGCTCCCCCCCCCCCCCTCTTTCCCAAGTATTAATAGGATTATAAATTATAATAGGAATTAATAAGTGTGCACCTCGTACTAAAAAAATTTAGGTTCATATTACAATTAATCTAATCAGCAAATTAATTCCCAGTTACACTAACATCACTAACACGAATTAGTGATAGAGTTTTTAAATTAATTTCATAACAAACTTTTTGTGACAGGTGGTAAGAAAGTACAAAAAATTCACTTTTGAAGTGATAAATGTCTCCATCTTTCGGGGTTTATTTTAGATAATATTTCGTCACTAATCCGTCAAAATACTAGCGGCCATTTCATCCCGTGTATTTATATTTATAACTATCAGTAGTCAAAGTTAACGAATATTTAGAACATGAGTCTAATAGTACTAATGAACAAAGTCATAAGCGGCATGTTGTGGCCATTTAGAAAATGATTCTTATGCCTTATGGTACTACAAACAAATAATAATATTTTATGAACAAAGTCATAAGCGGCATGTTGTTGGCGAACGAATTTGAATATATTGTCACAAAAGTCTAGGAGCCATCGGCAGTCATGCGTCTCTACTTAGAACTTAGAAGTGTTCCATATTTCAATTAATAACTGATTGGACCAACAAACACTTGTCATAGCCTATAAATATGATCTAATTTATTTCCATAGAAATCAATATCCTCTCTATAACACTTTGTATTGCTAAAAGCTAGCCACAACACATAATGGGTTCTTGTGGTGCTTTGAATGGTATGCTTATTATCTCCCCTCTAGCTAAAGAAGGTCGCTGTTCTAATTTGATCAATCCATCCATCAATGCAGCTTCCCAGACGAGCAAGCAAAAGGTTGCATTTTTTTTACGATTGTTTCAACTACTTAATAGGGTGATGTCAACTTAAAAAACACGCCAAAATTAAATACCCTTATACATAAAAAGTTTGGGACCGAAATGATTTCCGGATAATGTACAAAAGTCGTATTTATTATTTTAAAATGCGTAGTACCTATTTTTAGTTGTGTTAGCGACTCTTACTGACAATAAATTTCCTTTACAAGTTTACGAGAATGGCAGCTGTCGCGAAGGAGAATGTGGCTTATGAAGACACAAAAATTAAAAGAGTGAGTGTGAGGTCGTCCATCATCATCAGGTTTTCGGGAGAGAAACCAACCACACCTATCTTGGACACCATCAATGGTCCAATCAATATGAGAAGCCTTGGTGTCGAGGTAAAAATAATAAAGTAACTTAATATGATGTTTTTGTTTTTCTTTCTTTTCTATTTTGATTTATTTTTTTTTACTTTTTCTGTGTTCAATTTTTTTTCATATATATATAACCAAAAACACACAACCTTTAGTTTGTGAAAAACTTTGTATTCACTTATACATCATATACATAGAAAGTACAAACAATAAATTATAGTAATTAATTATTTTAGAAATAATAGTAAATAGTTTTAGGAACTAGATAATATTTGTACTATTATTGGAAGAAAGTGAAGATTTGAACCATAGATCGAAAGCCTTTAAGTTTGAACAGACCCAAACAGGTTTTAAAGCAGTCTTCGGGCAGCATGTTTTCCTGGAAAATAGATGGTGTGTTTGGGCTACCCGGTACTGTCTGTGATCTTGAGCGTAAATAGTTGTCTTTTATTATTAGATTACCCGGGGAGCTGGTTGTTTTTTCATTGATCGCTACAAAATGATAGTCAAATTAACATGGATGGTCAAACATGGCTGGGCCTCTGGTTATACGTTTTATTTGTTAAATCGTTTAATATAATGAATGATATATAGTCAATCATGGAACTATGGAAGGGTTCACGACGCACGCTATTTTAATTTGTTTTTGCATAATAGTGAGATGGATTAATATTTGAGAAGACAGATATTACTAAGAAGATCTTTATACGCATAGACAGATTCATTCATGGTTTAGGGAGGGGATAGACCCCCACTAAAATTAGCCGATCAAGCTAGTTTGTTAGTGGAATCCAAATAAAAAAATCCACATGCCCTCAAGACAAAATTAAGAATGCACCTTGGTCATTAGAAAGCACAAATGGAAACAGAAAATATCAAATCAATTTCTTGTTTTTTTTTAAATCAATTGGCTATAATATCAACCCTTAAAGCAATAGTATGCATTAATTATTACATTTTTGCATATATATTTTTGATGCACGGGTAAGTGGGTAACCGACGATGAAGTACATAGGTCTGTACAACTACAAGACTCCTGAGTCGGGACATAGTGGCTATTTATTCTACATGTTTTTATCTTTAAGTTGAATTAATTTATGCAATGTAGCTTTTAAACCAAAACTTGCATAATCGACATGTTTTGACCCATTATACTTGACCTGTTTTAACCTGTTACAACCGAGTGTTTATATCGAACATATTTTTCCCTCTACTGGTGAAAGTTCCTGGATCCGCCACTGTTTATACAACATTAAATTACTACGAGAACACAAAAAACAATCTACATCGTTAAGTGTTTTTTTACCAATGATAGATTTGTTTTAAATTTGTATTACTATTGAATGCATAGAAGATGTACAATTAATTTGTTTTAAACAATTAAACTAATTTTCTATACATGTTTTAATTTTATGATATATAGGAGCTTGAAAAGTTGGCGGATGAGCTCCGAGAGGAGATTGTGTATACAGTTTCAAAGACTGGGGGCCACCTAAGCTCGAACTTGGGGGTGGCTGAACTAACCGTCTCGCTCCACCATGTTTTCAACACCCCTGAGGATAATATTATATGGGATGTTGGACACCAGGTGACTAATCATTCAAACTTTCATGATATGTTATGTGTAATAATTTGGTTTTAAATGCAGTCATACCCACATAAGATCAAGAATGGGAACGATTCGACAAACAAGTGGGCTTGCCGGTTTCCCTAAGAGAGATGAGAGTGAACATGACGCGTTTGGTGCCGGTCACAGCTCAGACTAGCATTTCTGCTGGTTTAGGTATCATCTTAAACTTATCTCCATGTTATAAAAACGTATTACATTCGTGTCGTGACATGCATAACTACTAAAGATAAATATAAGTATAACCTAAAAAATAATTATTTTTAAGAATATACGAAATATATTTCTGTACCGGAAATCAAATTAATGGAAAAAATAGTCTTTTATTATGTAAACGTCCTTTGTCAACACTACAAGAAAACAAAGCCTTTTGCCTCGAAACCTTGTAGTCGATTGCATTTATATGTTGTCGACATCATAATGTCCTTTCCCATTGCATTTTATGCCAGCTACACGTTTTAAGCGTGTGAAAATGTCCACAATTCAACATATTTAGATATTTTAAATATCAACAACACGTTTTCATAAGTGTATTAAGGAAAAACTTCACAATTGAACATACTTAGAATGGGTTATAAAGTCTCTATCACAATAATACATGGTCCATAAATACTATTTATTACAAAGTGGACCATATTGATTGTTATGGATAGTTGAATGTTACACTCACAAGGTCACAACATGATTAACATGTTTTTCCCTTTAGGGACTGGACTGGTTTGAAATGCGTGGTTTTATGTTTAGTACATGACATAACACGAAAAATTAATAAATTGTTTATGTAACATAATAAGATATGCGTTATATTTTGTATCGTCATTATCTTGTCAAACTAATTAAGTACTAATAATTTAATATCTAATTCGTCTACAAAAAATTTCAAAGGTTTATAGAAGTAATAATCAAATTGAAAGGTGTAGTCGCTCTCTTAAAAGTAACACACAAATAATGAATTTTTGTAGACATGGTCCACTATAACATGTCGAAGAAATGTGACAACGATAAATCTCATTTTGCAGAATTGAGGCTTTCTTTAAGCCCAGGGTGGCCCAGACCTCACCCGCTCCCCATCATTTTTTTTCTTATTAGTTAAATTTACACGTTTTCGTCAAAAAAATTTGATCATTGTCCACCCCGTTTATGATTTTCTTTTACGTATTGAGTCTCCCCCCACCCTATACGATTGGACAAAGTTGTGGACTTGTCGGTTTCCCTAAGAGAGATGAGAGTTAACATGACGCGTTTGGTGTTGGTCACTGTTTGACTAGCATTTTTGCTGGTTTAGGAAGCTTCTTAAACTTATCTCCATGTTATAAACTTAAGTATATTCATGTCGTGCATAATTACTAAAAAAATCTAAATATAACCTAGGAAATAATTGTTTGTAAAATACTAAGAAATATATTATCGTACGAGAAATGAAATTAATGGGAAAAACAGTCTTTTATTATGCAAACATCCTTCTTTGTCACTATAAGAAAACAAAGCATGTTGCCCGAAACCTTGTAGGGGATTGCATTTATACGTGGTCAACATCATAATGTCCTTTCTCTTTGCATTTAAGCGTGTGAAATAGTCCATAATTCATCATATTTAGATATTTTAAATACCAACAACACGTTTTAAGTGTATAAGAAAAAACTTCACGGTTGAAAACATTTAGATAAGAGAAATTATAGAATGTGTTACGTCTTCATCGCAGCAATACAAGGTCCATAAGTATTCTTTATTATAAAGTGGACCATATTGATAGTTATAGATAGTTGAATGTTACACCCATAACATGATAAGCATGTTTTCCCTTTAGGGACTGGTATGAAATTAAGGGTGTCAATTCTTGATATATCCCGAAATTTGACATGAATTCGACACGAAAAAATATAGGTTTTTGGTCGGTTGACACGACCTGTTTTTTTAAACAGGTCAACCTGAACCTGACATGTTTAAAAAATTGATCGTTCCGAACTTGATTCGTTAACCCGTTTAAGAATTTTAGACAAGTTATTACTTTGATTTTAGAGATAAGAAGTTTTATATTAAAAATACCTAGATTTTTAATTTTTCATATGTTAATTAGCTTTTAGAAGTAAAACTAATTTACTTTTAAATTATTTTTTATCTTTTTATTTTATAAGCTATAATCGTCTATTCTTTGGTTATTTCTATTTATTTGTTTTATCTTAAGTCAAATATGTGAACCTAAGTTTGTTAACTGAGAATAAGTGATAAATAAAAAAAACAATTAGATCTATCACAAATTATTAACAAGTTTTATATGAATAAAAGTAATTAATTGTTTATGTAATTACCAAGTCAATAGGTATTACTCATATTCATATATGAACGTAACATAGTTTGATTCGAAAAACAACCCGAACATGACACAAATTTAAATGAGTCGAAATGACACTTCACGAATAAATATATTGGTTGGGTTAATTAGGGTTAAACAATCTCAACACCCTAACCCGCCAACCCTAAACTCATCAATCCGTCAGCCTTGCATGATTAATACCTCCATTTGAAATGCGTGGTTTTAGGTTTATTACATAATATAACACGAAAATTAATATTTTTTTTATATAGGTTTATGATAACATGATATGATATGTGTGTTATCTTTTATATTGTCATTATCTAATCAAACTAATTAAGTAGTAATAATTTAATATGTAATTTGTCTTTAAAATTTTCAAAAGTTCATAGAAGTAATAATCAAGTTGAAAGGTGTAGTTGCTCTCTTGATAGTAACAAACAAATAATGCATTTTGTATAGACACTGTCCACTATAACATGTCGAAGAAATGTGGCAACGATAAATCTCTTTATGCAGGACAATGGCTTTTTTTAAGCCCGGGTGGCCCACAGCTCGCACCCCCTCCCCCCTATCTCTTTATTTTCCATCCAAAAATTTTGAGCATGGTCAACCTGTTTATGAAAATTTTTATATGTATTGAGTCCCCTCCCTCCATCATGGTTTTGTCCAAGCTTCGCCACTATTTTAATGGAAAGTGATCGATTAACTTATTTTTGCACCTTGTAAAGAACAGGCAACACTTGTAGACAATAAAGCACTTCAAAAGAAATTAGAATAATCAACTAACATAAGAGTGTATGCAATACTGTTACAATTTTGAAAGAAATATTAAACTGAGAACAAAACAAATAGGAAACAGGTATTTTGACACGCATCTCTTAAAACAGATATTGCGTTTCGTCTGTGTAATACATGTTCACACAGAGTAAAAGAGTAAAAGTGGTTGGTCTAATTCACAGTTTTTATACCAGGAATGGCCGTTGGTAGAGACTTGCTTGGAAAAGAAAACCACGTAATCGCAGTGATTGGAGATGGAGCCATGACTGCAGGACAAGCATACGAAGCTATGAACAATGCCGGCTGCTTGGAGTCCAATCTAATCATAGTCTTGAACGATAACCGCCAAGTCTCCCTACTGCCAATCTTGATGGTCCAGTTCCACCGGTTGGGGCTCTTAGTCGATCCCTCACAAGGCTACAATCTAGTAGAAAGTTCCGCCAATTACGTGAAATCGTTAAGGTACAATAATTCCTTTAAAACAGATAACACGATATTAACTTAATTATAACATCAAATCTTATATATACGCGTTATGAACTTATAATTCGTTATAGTTACACTAAAATCAAATGGAACCAAAATGGACTCTTTACATGTTATGGTGATAAGATATTGACATCTCAAAATATTGTCATGATTAGGGGGTGACAAAGAATTTAGGGGATCAAACACATGAAGTTGCCGCCAAAATGGACTCTTACATGAGGGGAATGGTGGGTGGTCATGGAGCTTCCATGTTTGATGACCTTGGGTTGTACTATGTTGGCCCTGTGGATGGACACAATGTTGAAGATCTTGTCTATGTCTTCAAGAAGATAAAGGAAATGCCAAATTCAGGACCAGTTCTAATTCACATTGTTACAGAGAAAGGCAAAGGTTACCCTCCCGCAAAAATAGCAGACGACAAGATGCACGGGGTTGTGAAATTTGATGCACAATCAGGGGTGCAATCTAAAACAAAGGGAAAGACACTATCATACACCCAATACTTTGCAAACTCTTTGGTCGCCGAGGCAGAAAGAGATGATAAAATAGTTGCTATTCATGCAGCTATGGGAGGAGGCACGGGCCTCAATACATTCGAAAATAAATTTCCCAAGAGATGTTTTGATGTTGGCATAGCGGAGCAACATGCTGTCACATTTGCGGCAGGTTTGGCAACCAAAGGGCTGAAACCATTTTGTGCTATTTATTCATCCTTTCTCCAAAGAGGTTATGATCAAGTAAGAGCGTTTGTACATTATCTAAGCGTGTGTACCTATAAATCATGGTTAATGTAACGGTATTGATGATACAGGTAGTTCATGATGTTGATCTTCAAAAGCTTCCAGTGAGATTCGCGTTGGATCGGGCTGGTTTGGTAGGAGCGGATGGTCCAACACATTGTGGTGCATTTGATACAACTTTTATGGCTTGTTTACCAAACATGGTGGTGATGGCTCCTTCAGATGAGTCTGAACTCATGCATATGGTTGCAACAGCTGTGGCCATTGATGACCGCCCTAGCTGCTTTAGGTACCCGAGAGGCAATGGCAAAGGTTCATTGCTCCCACCAAATAATAAAGGAATCCATATTGAGGTATTTGAGACTGATAAATGTTTTAATTAAGTAGTTGGGTTAGTATTATTCATCTAATTATTTATAGGCGTGATGTGGAAGTTCTTGTACTTCTAGACAGTTCGCGACCCTTGAAAGAAAACGTCATAGAGTTCTGTGTAAACTGTAAATAATGAATTAAATTCGGTAAAAACTATATGAATATATATTGCTTGTCATGGAAATTGGCCAATTTCGTTTGACACACCAGCGAACTCCAAAAAATTCAGTTCCTATATATGCTTTAAAAAACACCTAATACTATGAATCCTAAACGATATAGTAATCCAAAAAATTATATTCATTGGTACTTTTAACGCAGTATACAATACCTTCTACCAAATCCAGCTTGATCTAACATGTCTTCGTTTCATATAGCTTGGAAGGGGCAGGATACTTAAGGAGGGAAGTAGAGTGGCCTTATTGGGATATGGAACCATAGTGCAAAGTTGTTTGGTTGCAAGCGAGCTTCTTAATGAGCTTGGAATCTCAATCACCGTTGCAGATGCGCGATTTTGCAAACCATTAGATGGAAGGTTAATCAGAAAACTTGCGAAAGAGCACGAGGTCCTCATCACTCTCGAAGAAGGTTCCATCGGAGGATTTAGCTCACATGTTTCACATTACATGGCCTTGAATGGGTTACTTGATGGAAACCTCAAGGTACATGTCTCTTACAAATTATTCTTGTATCCAAAATTTTTTTTTTCATACAAATGACTATTTTTAATCTAATGCAAAACAAATAAATCAAGTAAACTTATTTCTAGTTGCGGTTTATCTTATAATCAGTGGAGGGCTATGACACTACCTGATCGATATATCGAACATGGGGATCAAAACTTCCAGATTGAAGAGGCTGGTCTCACCCCAATACATATTGCTAAACAGGTTTTATCACTAATCGGTGAGACCAAGCAGAGTATACATCTTCTCAATGTGTAATACTGATCAGCCACTGCCACAACTATATGTACTTTGCGTGCATATTTGCTCATGAATATTCTTTTATTATGTTATTGGTTGAATTTAGTAAACGATATGTTACGAATGTGGATTCTCCATGATGCTAAAGAAAAAAATATTTGTCTTTACATTTTTTATGAAATTAGATGATACAAATACAATATTGAAACATGAAACTCATCAAACTTATATGATCTATTAAAGTAGAATTATGTAATTCTACCCCAGAATAAAAGCATGACTGCATGAGAACTATTGGACGTAAAACTGCACATTTTACACTACCAAAACCGGGTGCTTTGAGGTAATTATGGTGGCAAATGTGTAGAGAAAACGCTCATCCGCGACAAAGAAAGTTTTCTAACTCTCTCGGCTAAAACTTGCATAAAAATCAAATATAACTCAACCACAAATACAACAGCACATATCTGAAAAGCCAAATACAACAAAACTTTAATGCATATGAGGTTGAGTGTTCTTAAATAATAAGGTGAGTAATATAGTAGACAAGCGAGTGAAAGTAAAGATGAACACAACGATGTAGCGAGGAAAAGCCTAGGTTCCTGGTAAGGATCCTCGGAAAAAATTTCGGGAGGGGAAAATTGTCACCTGTGTCAATTTATTAATAAGGTAAAATTGGTTACAAGTCGGGAACTGAATGAGAACGAATACTTGAATACAAGTGTCAGTGTTGTGAGTTCCCAAAAAGATGTGTCCCTAATCGTTCTCAAAAGCCCCATTATATAGAATGAAAAATAACTATATCTCTTACAATTTCGGGAACCCTCGCCGCCATGACCGTTTGAAGACGTGTTCCCACGTGTGTTTAGCTGTTTCTCCGAGCTTTTAGATAGAATTAGTCATCTAGCCGTTGTAGACCGTTATATCTTTGAGTAGCCTGCAAGTATAACATAAATAAAACAAACATAATCAGTTAGTTCAGGATCCTGCAGCTAACAGGAATCCAAGCTATCAGGATAATCTTCAAGATCACGCTAGGGATAAATTGACCCCTAACAATAGTCCCCAAAAAATGTTACAATTGTTAACCATAAATCCCTAGTTGTCACATCTTTTTCACTTGATAACAAATTTGAATTTTGACGGCTTGAGGTAATTTGATAAGACAGGGTGCAATTTCCAAGATAAGCTAACCCCCTTCCACTTAATCCCGATGAAACTTCTATATACTCCCGGATCTATTATAATCTCTTTATCTCTTCCACCTGCAAGTAATTTTTCCTTCTTCTCTCTAAGGTTACTTTTTTTTTTCTTCACTTTTACTGATAATGGCTAAGAAAAGATAAAAAAATTCCGCCTCTAGCAGCGTAAATCCACACCCCGACTTTGATTGTCAGCAGATTCTCACCGACCCTGATTGTGAAAATTTTACCTTTTCTGATCTTGACCTATCATATCTCTAATCTGGTAACGCCTTTCCCGCCAGAACCAAGTTTCATCTTTACGATAAGACCCTTCGTCCGACTGCATTTCCAAGAAGTGGGTTGGCTTCCTGGCCTATCCGTTCTTTATCGGCTTAACTTACCCTTTACCCGATTTTATTGCTCATTTATTTAAGATCACCTTCATTAGCTATGCTCAAGCTATGCTGAAGCTATGGGGATCCTCTATATGATTAACAAGATCACCACTGTGTTCCTGAGTCTTATTTAACGAGGGGAGGGGAAGGAAAAGAGAGGATAATATACAAAATAATCATGTTACAGAGATTTTTTAAGAAATGAGGGGAGGGGAAAGGAGGGAAAAGGCCACCTACAACCTCAGAACCTACGGTTCCAGTTGCTTTGTTCTTCAGCTAATGACCGACCAATTTCCCCCGATCCTAGATACAAAAAGAAACGATGGGAAATGGTATACGAAGTTCTTTTTTGTCCAAAGGAATTCTGATGTGCCGTAAGCGGTCTATTAAAATATAACTTAATCCGACACTCTAGGTTTAAATTCATAAACCTAGACTCTTCTAATGCTATACCACTAGACAGGCAAGTGTATTTATTAACTGTCGTAAATCCTAATAAAGTCCGACCATCGAACTCAAAGGACACTAGCGACACCTAAACTAGACTCTTACTAATAACTAAAGTAAACTGATTTAATTGATTTTTGTTTTTTTAATTACTAACTATAAACTAAATATTACTTATACTAAAAGTAGACACAGACAAATTGGGGGTTTAAACTTAAATAGGGAAACAACTACTTAGGTAAGGAATCCTACTAGTCAACTCGTAAATTCTCGGAATTGAATTTATGATTGTTAAGCGGATTATAAAATTATGAAACTTAAGGAATAAACTAAAGTATGCTAAATCTCCTCCCGGAGTCACCAACAGTACCTAAGAACCTTAAATATCATGTAAAGCTCAACAGTTTAATGGTTCGGATCACCTCCCGGTCTCACCTTAACTAACTATGCTAAGATACCCAAAGACTAAATTACCTCCCGGTCTTTCTATTAAGAAAACACCTAAAGGCGTGAAGGGGTATTCTTATTGAAGTTAATTATAATTCAGATATGTAACAATCTAAGGGAATCTAGGGTAACTCACTCCCGTGCAGTCCTTATCTAAACCCACAAAAGACCAAAACAGGCGACACTTAATAACTTCCCAGTCTCTCAAGTGGTAGAAAATAAGTTATCTCTAAACTTTCAATTAACGTTCCTATGAATACGTTAACAATAAACCATAAATTAGTTGTAAACACACTAAAACAACCTAAAATGCATCCATAAATGAAAAACATTCACAAAGACGCATAAGGAACAATTATTTGATCATAAATTAATATCAAATACGCATATGCATCACAACCAAACACAATGAAAAAATTACCAAAGCATGAACCAATCAATAAATAATAACACTGATAATAAAACAAGTCTAAAATATATTCATACAAACCTAGGCAGTATAACATTTTAGCCTCATAATTATGAAAGAAACAAAGATAAAATAAATATCACAGTTCATCGTAAAATAAATAAAATTAATTGAGCTACTAGCATGCGAGCTTAAATCAATTGACCTGTGTATCTGATAGCTTAAAATAATTCACCTAGTATCCTACTTCCTTTTTTTCTTTTTGACCGTGAGTAGTTGAGCATCTAGGATCTTGCGAGCTTGATCTTTTTCCTTTTCTTTTTAATTGTCCTCAAAGAAATCTGTTTTCTTTTGTGATGATCATAAGGTTCCTCTTACAAGGCTTCCTGGGCTAATATGATGGACTTGCATACCAAATACCCAAAATCACATTTGTGATTTACTGAAAAGCTCGCGCGGTTTAAAAAACCGTTAGCCCATATTACATCATCACAAACAAGACATTTGGAAACGATTTGTGTGTGCCAGCATATTTCAACATTAAAATAAGTCAATAGAAACTTACCGACACATATGCGCATTATATATTTTTTTGAACGGCCAACTAAGTAACGCCGGGTACCCCGTACGCGGACCCCAATGGCTAAAGGTAGCCCGAGCCGGCCACTAGTCCGGACGGACGGAGCCCCTAGCGGTCCATCTGTTGAGGGATTCACTGGATAAAACCCGACCCCCACGCCCGCCAAACGGCACGACAGCGAGGAGTCGGTAAAACCGGGTGAGATCAGATCTCGAACCCTGGCAAGTCAGGGTCATCCCTCATATCTTCCATATAAGTTGGTGGTAGTGAGATTTGATCCCCTACCTCTCACTTTTAAAGTGAGTGCTCTACCATTGAGCCACAACTAACTTATATGCGCATTATATATGGTCAATTGAATTATTAGCTCTCAAAATAATTTAACTAATAGACTGTATTTTTAATATTACAAGTTACGTTTTAACAAATTCAGTTTATTGTTATTATTATTGTTTTTTTTTCAATTTACATTCAAATTCATTGTTTATAAAAGAGGAAATTTTATAGAATAATAATCAAGTTTCTAAAGTGTTCCAATTAGTTCAGCAGCAACTAGGAATGAATCATGAGCTTACCAGGTCTAGATTGGGGCTGGAATACCAATGGTACTATTTAAGTGAATAAAACTCAGATAATTAAAGCTTTTGCAAAATATAAGGTTTGTGCTTGGATTACCTTCAATGTGAACTAACGTGAGAACTTGAATAATCATAAGAGATGGTTCTTCTGTTTTGGATGATAAATCCATGAGTAAGAGAAGTCCAGGGCTGGAATTTCATAATCAAAATGAGAACAATAGGATGGATTAAATCAGAGGCTGAACAAAGAATGATGGTAACTTACATGATAATTTGTTTCCATTTGAACTTGGAGTTCTTGATGTTAATAATCAATCTTTGAATACTAGGACCTTCTTGAAGCTCTTAAAAGTCGTGTGTCCAAGACCGACCAAGAGGTACACAAACTCTAACATGAAAACGTTCTTTAAATTCATTTATCTTGAGTCTTATGCATCACATAGGCACTTACGATATTCATAAAAACCAAAACATTATTACAAACACTAAAGTTCTATGAAACATAACCATACCAACATACTCATAATAATTCTTTGTTTAAAAACTCTTTTGGACAACATTAAATCCTTAAAACCGTCTCTATGCGCATAAATAGTGCAATAAATGTAAAACTATACAAATTTTTATTAAAAATACCAAAACTAAATTTTTACATTAAACTTAAAATATTTATTGGTTTTAACAAACAGAATCACCTTGATTTGACTTACGAGTCAACCATATCGTAAAGCCGAGAAAACTCGTTAAAACCCAAAACCATAGCAAACAATAATATTTTCAAATCCGGAGGTTTCCTAAACTTATTTTTACTATACATATACATAAAAATGGGTTTATAAGTTTTCCAAGTATTTATATTATTGTTATTATAACTTCAACCAATTGATATAACCATACGAACACGTGTTAGGAAAAATCAACAAATGTTATGGTGCTAACGAAACTAACTAAACAAAGTGATCCATTGTTTGGACTTAAACTAACTGATTTATCATGAATAACTATTATAACTATAACTAAACCTAATACGTATTTTCACTAACTAAGTTCATCCTAATTTTAGAAACATTAACTCAATAAGACTTTATATATCTAACTTGTTATGTATCTGGTCACATGATAAATAATGCTATATATTATCATAATGTAAGTCTAAAATACGTAATATTACAAACTTTCTTATTAAGAAAACTTTGTTACAACACGTGTTATAATATGTAGCCATAACCTCAAATAACATAAGTATATGCATAACCTTAACTTACCTAGGTCACAAGCACGTTTTCTAATATGCATATTACTTTTTATGACACGCTATATGAATTTAGGATGTCTATGACTTGGAGCCGTTTTCCTAAATAGCATACAAGATTCTTTAGTGTTTTTATCTTCACGCATACGCATAGGCCAAGGTGAGTTCATGCACTACCCTTTTTCTTAAATTTTTGGGTGGGTACATGCTTCTATATGTTTTTAAACTTATTGGTGTATTATTAATCAAGACCGATTTAGCTGCCTAAACAATCCCTGACTTTGTAGCACAATCATTAACTCCGAAAGGAGCCGCGGGATATATGGGTAGTACTATTTGGGAGACCCCCGCACACAGTGGACCTACATCATGGGACGACCACCCGCTAAATGATAATATGTATGTCTTGTGACATATATCAGCGCCATTTGCAACTTATGTTGGGCCGACATAAGTGTAACTTGACCCATAAAAATAAGGGGTATGAGTAAGGGGTATTTATTTTAGATGTTCACGGGCCGTGGACACATGTTTGATTGTGAACTTGCTTAATGTGCACCATACTATTTAGATCATTTTTATATATATGTTTTCATAACTTAAACTCATTAACTCACCAAGTTTTTAGTTGACTCAATTATTTTAAGCATGTGTTTAGGTACTTTTATTCGGATATGGAGATTTAGAGTCTTAGACAAGATTTCGTTTGGAGATAGAAGATCCTTTTAGAAGACTTATGTCGAACCGTAGAGCATAACCCGAAGAAGCCGTACATTTTCACCTAATTAGATGTTAGTTGAATTTCTAGCTTTGTAGTTGTATTAGACATTTGATTGTAACTTTGACATAGTGTCTTAATATAAATTTGTTACCTTATTTCAGCTGTGTTTTGGTTGGTATTCAATCGTCACCTCAAGCCCCCTAGTTGGGGTGTGACAGATAAAACGTTTCAATTAAGTCACTCAAATTTCATATTTTATTAAATTAAAGGCCTTAATATGTTTTTTAACCTTTTTTTTTTGTTTCACATTGGTGTTGATGTTGAGTGGCTACGTGGATTTTATTTTTATTTTTAAATTTTAATATAATTAATGTTGTTTAATGTTTATTAAATTTAATTACATATATTGCATATTCCGACCCCCACATCTTATCCTCCATTTATGTCTTGACGCACAAAGAAATCGGTGAGGCTTGATTTGAGGGTTTAGTGACCCGATTTAGGGAAAAATCGAATGAGTGACCTAATTCGAACACTTTTGAAACTTGGTTACTATTATATGAGATATTCCCGTTTATAAAAATATGTCATTTTTGGTCATATTCTCTTTAAACCCTTAACGCTCAAATATAAACTAACTAAGAGTACTATTTAATAAAAATGACTCAAATTCAACTCAAAAGTGTATGGAGTATTTATATATATGTCGAATTTGACTCATATTAAATATCCCCACACTTAAACAATTTTCGTCTTTGAAAAATATATTTGCTTTGGAATAAGAATTTGAAATTGATCTTTATAACATAGAGGTTATCTTTAAAGCACAGATAAACGCAGACACGTGATTGCCGATATTGTTGTCCCCTTAAACCCAGCCACTAGCTTATCAAGCCCCCAATCATATTTAACAATTAGATTAAAGTGATATCAATAAACCGAAGGGTATCTCACACCTAAAGAGCTACCGATCCGCTTACCCCATCTCAAGCATAATAAAGACAATTTCAATAGGGTTGAAGCAAGCAGGTTCAACCTATCACTGTAAGCTAAGAACCCTTTAATGGTAAGAAGAAAATACACTTAGATGGAATATGGATGATAGGTCAACTGAGGTCGTACGAGCATGCACTAAATATAATTAGACTTTGTCCTACGTATTCCCTGAGAAGTTATATATAGACTAAAAACCTTGAGCCCCAATAATATATCCTCACAGTCACCATCCCCTTGGTAACACGTAAACTCTCAGTCCCGTCTAGTATAAGCACTTTGGCCTCCTTTTCTATTTTTGTGAATGCTTCTTTCGCATTTTACAATACATAATTTTCTCTTTTTCAATTGATTTTCGGACCAATTCTTGGAATACTTATAACTTTCATACTTTTTTTTCCTTTTTTTGTGTGCTCTTAGGCATCTTTATCTTAAAAATATAACTAATGACTAAAGCTCGTATAAAGATGGACATGGTGGGGGCACCACCACTCGTTATTTACTTTCATAAAACAGAGTGGTGTGCTATATTTAAGTGCATGTAATTCTCACCACATCAAGATAATCAGATTTCGGTAATACTTCTTATGCCTTATTGAATTTTCAGCTTCACTATCCCTCCTCAAGACGAGAACCCACAAGGTTTATGATTATTAGGTATATTAATAATATTCAAGGGAAACTTTTCAAAGCTAGTTGAGCCTACTGACACATCCCAAGCTTAGTGCGTTATCTTTATTTAATTTCATATATAATAGTAGTTTTAAAAACCAATCTTAAATTTTTCTATCATTTTCTATTATTTGCAAAAAAATTCATTAAATATTTGTGACATTTTTCAAATTTTATTTCATTTTTAATTTTCGGATTTTTTTTCGATAAAAACGTTAGTTTTCCATCCCTACACTTAAATGTCACATTGCATTCAATGAGACAAGAAAAAAAAATATAAAGCAAACATTCAAATATAATTAAAGTGGAACAAACTCCTCCGGTAAATATGACGATATTGACTCGTGAGTCGTGTTCCGTGCCCTCCAATTCGAGCGTGACAAAAGCATATATTGTAAGGCCCCATGACTGGTGCCTCACGTTGGACGTTGGATTTACTCATACACACATTTCTAAATATCCGAGTTAACTAAAACTTTGCGCGGAATATAAAAGTTCAACCATAAAACATTACATAACTTTCAAATCTTGTCTTATCAAACATTCATAGTCATTCAAAAACAAACATAGTCTTTAAAACATCATAACATTTTCTTGAGATGCTAGTATCTTTAATTCCATGCCATGTGTCCATTCACTACATTCACGGATATTATTAGGGTCCGTTCCCTACATTCGCGGATATTATTAGGGTCCGTTCCCTACATTCGCGGATATCATTAGGGTCTGTTCCCTTTGTAACCATACCTTCCATACCTTTCTATACATCATAATTATAACTTCCATACGTACATACATCATTTGTATATCATATATATATATATATATATATATATATATATATATCAATCCTATATTTAAACTATCCCTTGACGGTACATGCAATATCCGAAGATCGTTCATGCATCATCAAGCATTCATCCATACATAAATCATATAAGACATACAATTACCACTTAATGTAAGTGTATTAACTAATCACATCGAGTATGCACACAGCCCCGAAAACATAACAAGGAAGTGGGGCTAGAAACTCACCTGAACTCGGTTACGTTCACCGTTAATGGTTATTCCGTTCCTTAGCTGTGCGCAACTAACTGTATAACAACTATGATGTGCGTGTGCGCGGCTTGTATAAAATATGGTGGATTGGATATTCAGCTTTTCCACAAGATCGCGTTTTAAATTTATAAAAGTGATTTCTACAAAGACTAAACGCACACAAAATAGGCAAGTGTACCTATCGTATATGTAGAATAGTATTGGTAAGAACCAAGTATCGATCCGTGGACACAAAGGTTTCTAATAATAAATCGTTATTTTACTTTAATCAGAGGTTTTAATCATTTTGAGGTTAATTTTTTGACTTTTTATAAAATGTAAATACTTATATATAATATGTAGGTGACCAAGACAAGAAATTCTAAACGAGTTGTTCAATTATGCGAAGGTTACCATCTAAGATCAAGAATCCACTCCATTTTAAAATTGATAAGTAATATGTAGACATGTGATAAACTTTCCGTAGCAATATATGATAGATAGCTCCTTAAACCTTAAGTGAGAGATGATATGCGCATTTTAAAGTCCACCCTTTCCTAATGTCATACCATCTCAATGATGTCAATTTAAGTTGGCAAGTAGTTTCGTAAAGTAGAAAGATTAGGATTGACTTCAATTTCTCGAATACCAATTCTAACAACTTCGGGTGGTTGTAGTTCATCACACAACCTCCCCTTGGTTGATTTAAGTAGGTTAAAATTACACATTCCGTTAACATATGGTTTCTTTGGCTAATTTGATATCCTAGGCAAAGCCATTTTCGGATTACCAAGGTTAAGAAAAATACACCATAACTTATATCTCATCATTTCTAAGTACAATATAAGGATCCATATTTCGATAATATATCAAAGTATTTCTATCTTTCAAGAACATGAATCGACCATGAACGATTGCCAATGATATTGACAACCACCTACTTTGAAATAGTGATTTAAGATGGTGAAACACTTCTCATCAAAAGATAATTGTAATATAACCATGTACTTTACTAGACTACATCACATGTCTTGATTAATTATCAAGTAAAACAAAGCTTCTTCATAGATTTTAGATGGTAAAAGGAGTTTAGCTCATAATGAGCATGATGAGAGACATTAAGATGATTGATAATAACAAATACATGATTAAACTTGGAACAATCTAACCAAATGTAGATGAATCTTTCTTCTTAATGATGGTAATGATGGTTGATGATGATGATTAGTGGTGATGACCTTCAAACCTTCAAACTCATCACTAGATTTTCAAAGTGAGTGTTAGTGTGTGTTTTTATAAGTGAAAACCGGAGAGAATTCTTTTCAAGGCACACTTAATGAATGCAACATGAGCCACTATTTATAGGCAATCTGGATGGTGAGGCACGGCCCCGTGCATGATGAGAACGGCCCCATGTATCTTTATGACATGTGCCAGATTTGTTTTGTCTTTTGTGTGAGGTGGCAACGGCCCTGTGGTTGGTAGGCACGACCCCGTGTTTTTTAGTGACATGTGCTTAATTCTTTTTGTCTTTACTGTATTCTCGTCCACGGCCCCGTGCGTGATAAGCACGGCCCCGTGCTTTTTTAGTGACATGTGCTCAATTCTTTTTGTCTTTTCTGTATCCTCGTCCACGGCCCCGTGCGTGATAAGCACGGCCCCGTGCTTTTTCTTTCAGATTTTGTCTTTTCTTATGTTAGAAGCATGGGGGCGTGTTTCTTGAGACATGGGGGCGTGTTTCTTCGTTTTCTTGCGTTTTCTTTTGTTTTATTCGTCTTTTCGCTTGTTTCTTTGTTTGGGGCTTGGTTTCGCCTGAAATTATGTTTTATTATGATATGTAGTCTTTTATGCTATGTTATTTGATAGAAATTGCAGTTTTTAGAGATTATTTGATGCCGAAAAGATGTATATTTATATGTACATCAAACATCCCCACACTTGAACATTGTTTGTCCTCAAGCAATCTTCTTATAAATATCCTCTAAAAAACAACAAATTTAGGTTATAGCTATTCCTTAAGTGAGCTCCAAGAAGATGAAACAAAATAACCAATCTTTATGTTAGTGATAAATAAGAGAGAACTTTTGTTTTTATGAGCTTCCGTTTATGCAAAACGTCACGTTCTCACAATGTTCACTAACACTCGATTTTATAACTGATCATACATATGATGTATGTATGTGAACACTCTTAGTCAAAATGCAACCTGTAATAAATAAGCTTGTAACAAGTTCAAATCTCCACCTTTTTAAGTGTTGCATAGATCAGAAGGTAAAAAGGGGTTTCGGTTTAGTGTGAGTAGGGATTCGTATTTTGTGGTGGTTCAAAGTTTAATTGTAAATACAACTTCCACTGTTTGTCGGGAGTTTTGAGATGTCTTCAATGGTTAGCTCCTTTTCTTCGAGAGTTTTTTTTTATATATAACCAATATATACCTAATGACTCTTTTAAGGTCAGATCGTCAAGACCAGTTTTATCGAGGATGTGGATTAATTCTTCCTCAATCCTATTCTGAATATAACTTCCAACTCTAATGGATCGTTCGGCTTTGAGCCTAACAGCCCCCACCCTCATTAGTTCGGTATATTCATGCTGAGACTGAGTTTGAATTTTCTACATTTTCCTTCGTGGGACCAGTTTCCGCAACCTAAACATCATTCATATCTTTTTGCTCTTCTCTTCATTGCGTTTTTGGAAATTCCACAGAATGGTGGCCTTTGTTTGTTTTGGCGCCACTTTTTCCTCACCTCATTGCTAAAGAGAAAGATTCTCTCCCTAAGTTCTGGAGGCAACCTTGTTTTTGTGAAGTATATGCAACAAAGTAAATTGAAATCGAAAGAATGCATTTCCAGTTCTTTAGGGTCTGCCGGTAAAAGACCAATGTTGTATTTTATCGGTGAAAATGGATAAGGTGATCGGATTTTTGGGTTTTGTAATTTGATAATGGGTTTGATGGAATTGTGTTTATATTATCTTCTTCTTTATACAACGCTTCATGCGGTCTTGAAATGAATAATTGTGACAAGTTATATATCACATGAAACATATGACTCACTCAAAGCTTCCGAAAAAATATTTATATAGCATGAGGTTTATCTCACAGTAACGGAGGAATTGGGTATTAACGCCATATTTTGCATAAATTTATTCTCAATATTACAAAACTTCTTCTTACTTTTTCACTTTTATGTAATGATTGGTTGTTTGCAAAAATTTTTTTTGGTTTTCTCTTTAGGTTTTTAAGTAATCTTTGTTTGCTGCAAAAATATTTGTTTTAGAGAATTTTTATAATTAGTTGGACAAACAATTTGGTAAGTAATTCCCCTCCCCACACTTGAATCTCATATTGTCCTCAATGTGACAAGATTCATGAAAATATAAAAATTCTAATTAAGTTTTATGGGTTAAAATGGAAAGTTACTTCCCTACGGGTTAACGAAATTTCGACAGAGCGTCCCCTGTTTTTCATCCGTTTTCCTATTTTTGTACCTGTATAATATAAAAATGCACACATCCACAAACAACCAAGCATAAACTGCTGAAAGTTGGGTATGAAATCATCCATCCCTTGCCCTACCGGGCTAAATTAGTACCTAGCATAATGTCTTTGGCTCCCCCGGCCATAAAAATATCAAAACCAACATAAAAATAAACAAACAAGTACGACGAAAAGTAAATTGTTTAGAACACACATAATAAGTTCATAAAATACTACCAACCCGTGCCCGTGCCTGACCTACCAGTGCCGCCAGTCATCAGTTACCCGCATCTAGGTCAATGGTCCCCACTGCCTGTCCACGCGATAGCCCAAACGATCAATCTCTCATCTCGTCTCTGCATATTCGACTGCTCGTTGTGCATCTGATCTGCATGTAATCCTGTTAAACGAGGCGGTAGTGTGAGCTGAGAACTGATCAATAAGTTCAAATATACCCTCGAAAGAGTATCGGCTATCATGTGCTGAACTGGGGCCGGCCCCTGATGAAGATGGGCCTTCTCTCTGATGGTAAGTGCGGCGGCGGTATTGTCTGGGCGGTGATTGTCGTCTCTCGTGCACATCCTGTATCATCATCTCTGACGGGTCTTCTGGATCCCAAAATTGGTTGTTCTTATCACAAAATCTCAACACACCCGGGCTGATTTGCTGAACCATCTGCATGCTCTCACAGGAATCAAGGTTGAGAGCGATCGTGTCTGGGCTTGGAGTTCCTTTTGTGTCTGCACCATAGGCCTGGTAGAGGTTGTAGATCCAGGGACCACCAAAGATCGGGGAATTTCCTCGGGGGGCATTAGCATTGGTCATGAAAACTATGCAAAATAGCATAGTGATATTGCATGGTATTTCGTTTTTCATGCAGCATAATGCCCAAAGATCCTTCAGGTTAACAACCCCCTCACTCTGTCCTCTAGCGTTAATGGTATGACTCAGCAAATGGTGGATGTACCTCATCAGCGGGTCACGCAGGGCTGTGCTTTTAGAGACGCTTGGTCTATACGTTGTTATTCCATAACTCAATTGTTCCCAAGCTTCTTCCCTTATGGCACCTGCTACGGCTTCATCATCGTCACCTTCATCTATAAATGTTGTTTTTTCTTCGAACCAGATGTCGGTATCAGTTTCCACGGCCGTGTAAATACCCAAATCAATCCCCAGTTGGGTAACAGAAATTGTATGCAAACACCCCCACAACGGAACTCGATTGCCTTGGTATCCCACATGTCAAACCTTTTCTTCTTAAAGTTGAACGAGGCTAGGAATTCTTTTGTGAGTTCCGTCAATGAATCCCCTGTCTGGTTAAAAACCCGTCTCCAAGGTCCCCTCACAATGCTTTGATAACAGTCCCATTGGTTTACGTTTCTTAGGGTGTCTTCACATGCACGGAAGTGGGCTTCTGGATATTTATTGTTGAGGTACATTAAACTTTCGTTTGCAAATCGGTCCTTTGTTTTGCGGTTTCCGAAGACTAGGAACGCATGAAAATCTTCCCCATACTCAGCCATCTACAATTTACACTTGAATTAGTCAAAACTCACGGAAAATTTTCATTTTGCTGAAACAGAAAGCAAAGCACGGCGGTGTGCTTTCAGAAGCACGGTACCGTGCTGCTGCTTCTGGTTCAGTTCCTTTGATGTTTGACTTTTGGTTGACCACGACTTGTGTTGTTTCGGGCATGGCTCGTGTTTTTAATATCGATTTTTAACTTACTCAGACTCGAACCCTCGTTTATAACCGGTTATATCAACTGGGTTTAATGGTTAGTTGGGTATTTATGTCAAAACCCAAAAACCCGAATTGTTTCTTTCAATTAAACCCTAACCATTCAACATTCAACAATCTATTCATCATAATCAAGCATAATAACCCATACCCTTTTCGGGTTTTGACCCGATTTGGTCGATTTGAACAATTCTAGGGTTAATCTAAACCTAGAATGACGAATTTGGACAATACAATTGTTAAATTAACATACCTTAGGTTTAGAATTGATGAATTGATAAAGAAATTAGCAAAACAATTGAAGGTCGACGGTTTCGGTTCAGAATGCAGTGAAAAATAGGGTTGGTTGTGTGAGAAAGTTATTTTATTAAGTAAAAACTAGTAACTGCTGTTTGACCAAAAACACGGCCCCGTGCATTAGGAAGCACGGTACCGTGCTGCATAGTGCAGACAGTATTGTTTTGTTTATTTGTTGAGCTGGTTTGTTTTAAACTGGGTTTTTTATTTTCTGGTTATTTTAAACTTGGTAATTTCAACATCCTAATTTTCATTAAAAACATAAAACTAAAAACATAATTAAAGATAGATGAAATGAAAAGTACAATAATTCTCGGGTCCTAACACATAGTATTAGCGGGAACAACTTAAACATGAAACAAAGTCAGAACTTCAACGGCCACCACTCCCGAACAAGTCCTGGATGTGTGGTGGTGCTCGCTTGGCTTCCAAAAGTTCGTCAAGCTTTTTGTTGAGCGTGACGATTTCTCGGTTGAGAAAGTTAAGTTTGGAAGTCACATCCTTGTGGTGGCCATCCACAACATGGAAGTTTTCGAACCTAAGCATGTCGACTTTGTTAATTAACTCGACTACTCGAGCTTCGGTTTGCATGTTGCTCTCAACTTGATCTCTTACGATGCATTGGAGTCTGTTGGTACATGTTTGTCAGTAGTTCATAGTCTAACGATTGTAATCGAGTCTGTAATGTAATTATGTTTTTGATTATGTTTATGTTTATGTAACGAGCGAAGTTGTCAACAAGTTCGCTCAGGCGAACTTGTTGAACAAGCGAAGTTGTTAACAAGTTCGCTCTGGCGAACTTGTTGAACAAGCGAAGTTATGGACAACTTCGCCTGAGGCGAAGTTGTCGTGTTTATATAAACTGTTCACCGTAACAGTTCGAGAGTTAGTGAGTTCGCGAGATTGGTTAGGGTTACGTGTTTACAAGTCAGAGTCTGTTATAGTGACCGCGTGTCACGTGTTCGGGTTATCAATATAACGTGTTTCGGTTATTGCTCGTGTGTTTGTTTTATACGTATTCTACGCTCGTATCTAACTACGCAGGGATTCCGCACCTGCGCAGATAGCGACATCCCGTGTACGATCCGTCCAGGAACCTACAATTGGTATCAGAGCCATCGGCTCGATTGTGAGGTTCGGGATTTCACGCGGGTGTAGAAAACGTCTCGTTTGACCTATTCTCGGGACGAGTTTTTGTTCGTTTTGAGTTCTATTCACTATATACAGTCATTTTCAAGCCTTTACAACGACCGGAAACTGCAGATTCGTCGTCATCAGATCTGAATATTTTCAGTGTTCATCGGGCGAAGTTACTGTTCTTCAGGCGAAGTTGCCGTCACTGAAAGTAGGGTTTCGGCGAAGATATAAGGTTCAGCGAAGTTATTCACAACTTCGCCTGCCTCATAAGTTCGCCTAAGCGAAGTTATCCTCAACTTCGCTTACCTGACAAGTTCGCCTAAGCGAAGTTATTCTCAACTTCGCTTACCTGATAAGTTCGCCGTGTTACACGAATTTAAGAATTTTTCCAGCGAAGTTAACACTTAAGCGAAGTTATTCTTAACTTCGCCTTTAGTACTGTTTGGACAAATTTTTGAATTTTTCGGGTTTTGAGAAGATGTCGCAAATTAACATCTCTGAATTGGTGAAAATGGAGGTCGAAGCGGGGTCAGCCACTAAGGCCCCAAGGCTGTTAAAAGGAACCGACTTTGTTGCATGGAAGGATCGGTTTATCCAGTATATTAAATACCAGGATTCAAAGATGTGGGTGTGCATACAGGATGGATATATCCCACCGACAATGGTGTACGAAGGTCGTGATGTGGTTAAGAAGTACTGCAAGATGGAGGAAGAGGAGAAGAAGATGTACGAAGCCGAAAGCAAGGCTCACGCAGCTATCACTATGGCTCTTCCACAGGAGATCCTTCATACTTTCAGAAAGTATACATCGGCTCGAGAGCTTTGGGATGCTCTTGAAAATAGATTCGAAGGGAACGTGGGTATTCGTGCCTCGAAGATTAAACTGTTGAAGACTCAGTTCTCTGTCTTCAAATATTTGAAGAACGAATCTCTGGATGATATTATCACTCGATATTATCATCTAATGACAGAGCTAAACAACTATTCGATTGCTTACAGAGAAGAGGAGATAGTTGAAAAGCTTCTCGATGCTCTCCCACCGAAGTGGGAAATGTACACAGTTCTGATGAGGGAAGACAGAGACTTTCCTAATTGTGATTTGGAGATAGCAGTAAACAAGCTCAGAACCTTTGAGCTTAATATGGTTCGTAAAGAGACACCAACAGATCAGATTCAAGACCCTGGTATGTATGGTGCCAAACTTAACACAGGCTCAAGTTCGAAGCCTGAATCTGCTGCTTACTACTCCAAAGGAGAGTCAGGTTCAAACTCTTCTCATGAAGGAAACGTTTCAGTAAACATGAATGGTGATGTTTGCTTTGCTGCTGGAGGTTCAAGTGCTTCAAAACCTCAAACATCCAACAGTAGTTTCTCTAACAGTGTCTCAAGCAATAACTATTCCAAGATGCCAATGAGTGTCAAATCTGCTGAAGAGCAGTTTGCAGTCTATGCATCTTTTATTGCTTTATATGAGAACTACATACAAGGGAAGATAGTGGACCCTGCTGTTTTGGATGAGGATTATGACCAGATCGATGCTGATGATCTGGAGGAGATGGATTTGCAATGGCAAATGGCCATGATAGTGAGGCGAGTCAAGCGTTTCATGAATAAGACGGGGAGAAAGTTTGTTGGTGGTAGGCCCGGATTCGACAAGTCTAAAGTGAGGTGCTATAACTGTCAACAGTATGGGCACTTTGCTAAAGAATGCAGAAACGAGAGAGTTGAACGGGGTCAAGGCCGGTCTGCACAGCCTACTGGGATTAGTAGAGAAGTCAATGCCATGTTATCTAGAGAAGCCGGTGAATACAACTGGAACCTGTATGCGAATGAAACTGGTGAGCAGACGAATATGGCTAAGGTAGAAAATGAAGATTGTGAGAAGATGAATGGAGAGGAGAAAGCTGCTGGTGAGGAGAAAGCTTTCATGGCAGATAACGATGGTCAACCCTCCGAGGTAAGTCCTAAACCTGTTTGTAAAAAATGTGAGAATTTGTCTGAGCAACTTGCGACCATAACTGATCAGTATGTTCGTTTAGATGCTGAATTTAAAAATCTTAAAGAAGATCATCATTTTACTAAGGCAATAGAAAACAGTTATAAAGTTAAAATAAAAGCATGTGAAAAAGATGTCAAAAGCTTAAAAACTAAACTTGCTGAAAAAATTGATTTAATTGACCTAAGTTATGAGGTTTTAGAAGAAAAGACTAAACTTATTGCTGAACGTGAAAAGCAGATTGCTGACCACCAGGTGAAAGTGGTGGAACTGAACCGAAAACTCGAGCAGTTCCGAAATTCCTCAGCTATTCTTGATCACCTTGTTAGTGATCAAGGTACCTCTCCAAAGAGAGGAGGAATTGGTTATCACGAGGTTCCACCACCGTATAACCATAATTACACTTTTAACCCTAGTGTACAGAAATCTGCTGAGTTTGAAGTTCCTCAGACAGTTCCCATCAAGGTTACATATAAAGAACCAACTGTTAGTAATGGCGAAACGAGTTCGCCTGTTTCTAGTGAAAATATTCCTGTTATGAGTCCAGTCTCATCGGATTCGGATAAGTTGTCCAAATCAGGTAAGACGAAAGAGAAGGTAGTGTTACCCACCGGTGGAGATAAAAATAAATCTTCTAAAAAGTGTACTCCACTCAACCCGTATGTCCCACCTTATGTGAGACGAACGGCTGGTAACACTGCCTCTACATCCAAACCAACATTTGAAAAGAAAATGGAGTATAGGTGTTGTTTTCGATGTAATAAATTAGGACATCTTGTTGCAGATTGCCCTCTGACTCCGAGATACAGAGGTGTGAGGCCAAATAAAACTGAGAATAAGCGTCAGTTTGATACTGCTAAAAATGAAAACTTTTCAAAATGCCAAAATGTAACTAATTCAAGTTTTCATAAAAACAAACCTCAGTTTTTCAACCAAACTACAAGATATAACACTTTCAACTCACATAGGTTTGGAAGGCATCACACTCAATCTTCAAGAAGATTTCCTAATAGGACTTACAGGAATTATCCTGATGCTAACTTTGGAAAGCCAGGGTACGGGACGTATCGATCCAAGACCAATTGGTCTTGGGTTCCAAGATTCTAATTCTCTGTTTTATTGTGCAGGAACAGTTGAACAGGGCTGCCCACAGTCTTTGGATTGTAGATAGCGGCTGTTCCCGGCACATGACGGGCAACAAACACTTGTTGCAAGACTTAAAACCTGTTCAGGGAGCGAGAGTTAGTTTTGCTGGTGAAAGCGGAGGAAGGATTACTGGTAGAGGTACCGTGTCAAATGGAAGGATGACACTTGAGAATGTGAATTTTGTGGAGGAATTGAAGCACAATCTGCTGAGTGTGTCGCAGATTTGTGATAAAGATTACACTGTCCATTTCACAAAGAATAAAGCGATCGTGTTGAAGCCTGGTTTCCAGATACCAGACGAATGGATAGTAATGAAAGCTCCACGTGAAACAAATACATATGTGATGGATATGAGGTCTACTGAAATGGCAACGGGAGAATCTTGTTTAATGACGAAAGCAAGCGAATCAGAATCTGAATTGTGGCACAGGAGAAGGGGGCACATTCATCTTCGGAAGATGAACTTCATTGTCAAGAATGGGCTTGTGATGGGCGTTCCCTTAAAAAGTTTTAACTTTGAAGACAAATGTATAGCATGCAAGAAGGGAAAGCAACACAAGAAATCTCATCTCACCAAGAAGGTCAACTCTATTGCCGGTACTCTAGAACTACTTCACATGGATCTCTTCGGTCCCGTGAATGTAAAAAGTCTAGGAGGTACCTCTTATTGCTTGGTGATCACTGATGACTACTCACGATATTCGTGGGTATATTTTCTGAAATCGAAAGATGAGACGGCTCAAATGGTGAAGAATCTAATTACAAAAGTTGAGAACGTCATGAGTAAATCAGTTAAATACATCAGAAGTGACAATGGAACAGAGTTCAAGAACTTTGAAATGGAAATCTTCTGTCTTCAGAAAGGAATTGAACATCAATACAGCGCTCCGTATACTCCGCAACAGAATGGAGTGGCTGAAAGGAAGAACCGAACTTTAATTGAAGGAGCCAGAACTATGCTGGCAGATTCAAAACTTCCTGTGATATTCTGGGCTGAAGCAGTTGCTACAGCCTGCTATGTTCTGAATAGGGTGTTAACCGTTAAGAGACTTGGAAAAACATGTTACGAGCTTATGCATGGAAGGAAGCCCAACTTGAACGGTCTTGAACCATTCGGGTCTCCTTGTTCGATTTTGAAGACTAATTCGAAATTTGGTGAAGTAACCGATGAAGGAATCTTAGTCGGTTATGTTGTTGGGACTCCCAACAGACGGGTCTTCAATACGTCGACTTGCAAGGTGGAGGTGGTGTGTAACACCGACATTACTAGTTACCAATCGCCAAAACCAAGCAATGGACCTGCTGAGCTTTTCGACTATGTTAAGCTGTTTAAGTCATTTAACATCCCTAATTTGGAAATTTCTGAAGAAGAAGAAAGAATTGCGTCGAAGATGATACTTGATGAGGAAGAGAATCTATTGCAGCGACAGCTTATTGAGAAAAGTCAACCTTCCACATCAAACATTATTGATACCCCTGCTGCCTTACCTGAAGATGAGTTTATCAATCCATTTCACTCTCAGCCAGAAACAACCATTGATGAGATCTCTTCAAATTTGGAAGATAATTTGCATGTCGGTGCTGTTCCGACCACGAGAATTCACAAAGATCACCCATTGGAGAATATTATAGGTGATGTGTCCTCCAGTGTACAAACCAGAAGTAGCTTGAATGAGCACACCTGTGTTTATACAAGCATTAAAGAAACGGGTATAATGAACGAATGTTTGTACTCCTGCTTTATTAGCCAGATTGAACCGAAAAATTATCAAATGGCTCTTAAGGACAGCTCGTGGGTCGAGGCCATGCAAGAAGAGTTGGCTCAATTCGAGAAGATGGAAGTCTGGACTTTGGTTGAAAAACCAAGGAATGTGCATGCTATAGGCACAAAATGGGTGTTTAAGTGCAAGAGGGATGAAAAGGGGATTATCATTAGAAACAAGGCAAGGCTGGTTGTTAAAGGTTTTAATCAGCAAGAGGGTATTGATTACAATGAGGTGTTCGCTCCTGTCGCCCGTTTGGAAGCGATAAGATTGTTTTTGGCGTTTGCTGCATGTAAGAGAATGAAGGTGTTTCAGTTGGACGTGAAGAGTGCGTTCCTCAATGGGAAAGTGGATGAGGTTGTGTATGTTGAGCAACCTCCGGGTTTTCCTGACCCAGACTTTCCTGATCACGTATACAAGTTGAGCAAGGCGCTGTATGGATTACATCAGGCACCTCGTGCCTGGTATTCAACGTTATCGGACTACTTGCTAGAGAATGGTTTTGAAAGGGGTTTGATCGACAGTACTTTGTTTGTGAAGAGAGAAGGAAGCGACTTCCTACTAGTTCAAGTCTACGTGGATGACATCATATTTGCTGCATCAAGAGTCTCCATGTGTCAAGATTTTGAGGATGTCATGAAGAAAAGGTTCGAAATGAGTGCTATGGGTGAACTAACTTTCTTTCTAGGATTGCAGGTTGATCAGAAGAAGGACGGGATGTTCATTCATCAGACGAAGTACGTTCATGATGTGCTCAAGCGATTCAAGATGGAGGACAGTTCTCCATATGACACTCCAATCTGCGTCAATCACAAATTGGGCGCTGAATCAGATGGTGACGCAGATGTGGACCCAACTCTGTATCGGGCGATAATAGGTTCATTAATGTATTTAACTGCTTCTAGGCCTGATATAATGTTTGCTGTTTGTCTTTGTGCACGTTTTCAGGCAAATCCGAAAGAATCTCATTTGAAAGGTGCAAAGAGGATACTACGGTATCTCAAGGGCAAGCCGAAGCTAGGGTTGTGGTACCCGAAGGGAGGAGACGTGGAACTGGTTGCTTATACTGATTCTGATTATGGAGGGTGCAATCAGAGTCGGAAGTCGACAACAGGAGGATGTCAGTTTCTCGGTGGAAGATTAGTTTCCTGGCAGTGCAAGAAACAGACGTCAGTTGCAATCTCAACATGTGAAGCTGAATATATGGCAGCATCCAATTGCTGTTCACAGGTTTTGTGGATTCAGCAACAATTGCGCGACTATGGTCTGAATTTCTTACTCACTCCTATTTTAATTGATAACACTGCAGCCATCTCAGTAATTAACAATCCCGTGAAACATAGTAAAACCAAACATATTGACATTCGTCATCATTTCATACGGGATTGTGCTGAGAAGAAACTGATTAAGATCGAAAAAGTTGATACGCTCGAGAATTTCGCTGATTTATTTACAAAAGCGTTTGATAAATCCAGATTTCAAAACCTAATTGAGCTAAACGGGATGATCAATCCCGAGTAACCATGCTTTTCTTTTGTGTCTTAAAAAAAAAAAAAAAAAAAAAAAAAATTTCACTATTGCTTAAAATTAGTCGGTTTCCTCAGTTTGATGGACATATCCACGGATATGTTTTGGTCCTCGTTTCTACTTAGAAAATGAGGGTCGCCATTAACCAGATGACTGAAAGTGACCGGGGCAGTTATGATGTGTTTTCTTTCTGTCGCTGAAAATTAGTCGGTCATACATAGTTAGAAGGACACATACTTGTATGTGGTCGGTCCAGTTGATCCATTGGATCTTCAGGATTGCCGTTTACCTGAAGACTTTGACTTGATCGGGGTGACTGAAGTCAAAATTTTTTTATGGGAAATGAAATTACTTTTCATGTCTGTTACTTCGTAAGAAGTTTGTTAGCTATGTTAAACCGAAAATTGATCTAACCTTGGAAAATGATATATATACTGATTGTGTGTGCTTAACTAGTGAAGTTATTAGGCTTAAAAGGCTTTAGGACAATCATTGTATGTCATGGTAACTTTTTATGGTGCGTAAAAGTAGATGTGATACAAACTAATTTTACTTGATTTTACGTGGAAACTCCTTAAGAGTTTTGCGTGTCTTCATATATATCTTTTCGAATGATAGGCAGAAAAGCGATTACCCAGTCATACACGAGCCCATGTGTTTTTGATTCCCGTGAAGAAATCATGTCAAGACACTGCAGTGATCCAGATTCGGGACTTGCAGTGGTTTAGTACTCTGAAGTCTATAAGTATGTGTGGTTAAAAAATAAAAAAATAAAAAAAAATAATTTCAAGTACTTTTGAGTTATTGTAACATATTAGTTATCATAAATTCAAGACTTCTCTATCTTAGAGCAAGAAGAAGAACGGGAAACAGAAGGAGAATATCTACAAGTTAATCAGACACTATGGGTCGAAGTCAACTCGGGGTGACTAGGGGAAAGCCAAATACGCTTTGAGGATAGATAGGAGGCATCAATATTTCTGAGTTGTTGCCCACTTAAATTTTAAGGATTAATTGAACATAACTCGTATCACAGAAACGATGAAAACCATCTTAAGTATATTACCTGCTTACAACCTGTCTCTATATGTCATAATACAGCTAAACACGGATCTTTGTGACAGTCACGTAGTTAGTATGATTTCTGTTAGGATCTTTTCTAAAACATAGCTGTCCCTACCAAGACTGAAATTTGATCCCTTATTTCGTTAAATTTTTATAAGTTTTTCTATTTTTGTAGTAGTATTATTTTATAACTGGTTACTTAGACTTGATCATTTTTGTTTAACTCTTTATGAAACTTTCAAATGTTAATTGCAAAATGTTCAAACTTAAAGGGTTGATTCTGAAAATATAGGCGAAGTTGTTGAATCAGGCGAACTTGTGCTTAACTTCGCCTAGGCGAAGTTATCCTTAACTTCGCCTGACCAACTCTGACCCTATATAAGGTGATTTTCAACAGTAAACTTCATTATATATCAGCGAACTTGAGAGTTTTCCAGCGAAATTGCGAGAGCTCCGGCGAACTTGATTTTTATCTCCGATTTCGATCTTTGCTTCAAGTTTCTATTATCATTGAGGGTATGTGTTGTCGATATCTCTCACAAACTTGTTCGTTCTTGATCGTTTTTACCTGGTTCGAGACCTCGGGTCGTCGGACCTTCAAAACCGAAATCTTAAAAACTTGTGTTAACGTGTGCATGGACATCCTTTTCAACTTCAAATCCTTAATATCATGTGTATTGATGTTCTTGATCGTCGGACTTAGCCGAAAACACCGGATTTCCGGTGTTGGAATCTGGACAGTCGCCGTTAGGGTTTAGGCGAAGTTAGGGTTTAGGCGAAGTTATCCGCAACTTCGCCTGGTGCTTAATTTCGCTTGAGGCGAAGTTATACACAACTTCGCCTGAAGCTTAATTTCGCCTAACACTTATCTTCGCCTGAGGCGATGTTGTGATAAGGCGAAGTTATCTTCAACTTCGCCTAAAGCAATTTGTTTAACAGTTATTTAGACTAACTTACAGATGAAGCGAAGTTGTTCCCAACTTCGCCTCACCTTTAAGTTCGCCTATACAATTTTAATCACAACTTCGCTCATGGTATAACGCGAACTTGTGAGCTGCTTAACAGTTATCTAACTTGGTTTGTTTAAGTGCAGATATGGCTGCTGTTGGCGGTGCTGGTGGTGATGACGGTAATGATCAAAGACAGTTCTTTCCAGCACATAACCAGTACATCATGCTAGACCCAGACGCAAGTGGCGTGGAGGACTACAGGGAAATAATCACATTTCTCCTGCGCTCAAGGATCTTCCATGCGATCACGAATACCCTGCCTATTTCACTACCTAACATTGAAGACTTTTGGCAGTCGGTAGAGTATGATTGCCGGGTTGATCCCCCGGTGATGCGAGCAACCGTAAATGGTCATGTTGTGCAGTTCTCTTCAGAAGATATACGGTTGGCTTTGCAGTTTGGAGAAGAAACGAGGGATGACCCGACGGAGTTCGTAGCTCCTTTTCGTGATGGGGCATATCTCAGGATGGGTTATTCAGGTCCGTTGGGGGACACGCAGAGGAGAAAAGGATTTTTACTAGATCAGTGGCGCTTCCTAATGCACATCTTGATCGTGTGCATGTCTGGGAGGAAGGCAGGAACTGATGGAATGGGCGCGACGATGCAGTCTGCCATGACTGCCCTGACTTACAACAGAAGATACTCATTTAGTCAGCTGATATTTTACGAGATTGATCGTTAGAGGAGGGCTGTGGCGCGTGAGCGATTTATTATGTATCCTCGATTCTTACAAATGATTCTCAATCATGTGGCTCCGTTGCTACCTCAGAGACGCCCTATTAGATACGTTGAATGTGTGACGAAGCGTATCTTTGCTCAGTGTCGCACTTCTAGCGCACGAAGCAAGCCTGAGCTGCGTCCCAGGCATACTCCACTGTTCGGGTATCTTGTCAACTCGGAGTATGTTCCTGCTGGTGGGGACGAGTTCAGAGACCCAAGACCACAACAGGCGGCAGCACCTCATGCCGTATCAGCTGCGCCTGCTGTGCCTACTGCTGAAGACGTCGACCTTGATGCTGCCTTTAGCGGCCAAGGAATGTTTGATATGGATGTCTCGGGTTCTCAGGCCATGGATGTTACTAGAGCAGTTACTTCGGTAGCTGACTCCGATCTTGATGAGACATTTGCTGAAGCTAGACGATTGATGGTGTCTAGGGAGAGAACGATTGGGAAGAGGATGAGAACGGTTGATGACGATGACGAGGAGGATGATGAAGAAGAAGCAGTTCAGCTAGTGCTCAGACGTTCAAGAAGAGAACGGACAGGTATGGGTTCGGGAGCTGGAGAAACTTCAAGGCTGGTACGTTTTGCTCCACCTGCCTTGTCTGGTATGTCTCTTATTCCTTCTACAGCACAGGTTACTGCCGTCCAGACATCGACTCCAACAATTGTGTCTCTACCACCTCAATCTCTTACTCCATCGGTGGTAGTAGCACGATTTGTTGAGTCTACAGTCACTACTGCTGCAGGGTTACCAAGTGTACCACCTGCGGTCACTTCTGCTGCTGATGTCCCGCCAACTCCAACGCCTACTTCAGACTCCGAAAGGATAGCTTCACTAGAGCGGATCGTAGCTGAGCAGTCCAAGACAATTCAAAGCCTAGTGGAAGCAAACCAACTACAGGCCTCCCTCCTGGTCGAGCATGGGAAGATCATAGACGCTATGAAAGCGTTCTTGGCATCTCAGGGGGAGATGAGCTGTAGGGGAGATGAGTTGAGGACAAAACGGAGAGAAGATCATGACGATGATCCCAATGCACCGGAAGGTGCAGGTGGTGAGCTGCCAAGAACTTCTATAGCTCTTGGTACTTCCACAGCTGAGGGGGAGTCTACAAGCGCAGCTGGTGATGATGTGGTAGATATGGATGCTGGTGATGATGTTGATGATGTAATCGACGCGTTGAGAGAGCTAGATGATGATGATGATGATTTTATGCTTGAAGAAGATGTGCTGCCGAGTGATGAGATTGAGAAGATCGGTGAGCAAATTATTGTTGAAAGTGTGATAGAAGAAGGGGAGATAGTAGATGAAGATATTGAACACGAGATTCCAGAGGTTGAGATGCCCGATATGGGTGATGAGAAAGTTGAGGAAGATACTGAATGGGAAGAGCAGCCGAATTGGAAGGAAAGTTGTGCTCAATGGTTCGTAAAGACGAAGAAACCGGCGGTCCCTAAAATGTTCAAAAAGAGTTACAATATTAAGGGATACGCTGAAGCAAAGAAAGGTATTATCTGCTGGATATATGATGAGCAGCTGCGGCTCTTCGTGATCAAAAGATATGACGGGATTCAGTACTTCAGGAGAACTTTGAGATCATTAAACACACTACCTGAATGTGAGGTCAAAGACTTAGCCAGATTGGGGTTGATAAATCGAAGTGACAATAACATGGCTAGAGTCATCGGAAAGATCGTATGGAAAGAGAGCATTAAGGAGAAGAAGTTTGAGCTGCTGAAACCACAAAAGGGGAAACTTGTCGAAGACAAGGATAGAGGTTTGAGAGCTGATGGAAAGCCTTGGATGGTTATGAAGTATAAACCGATCCGGTGCCTTAAAGAAGTGCCGATGAAGATTATGCCCAAGGACGTGCTCAAAGACCTAAAATGGTGGTTCGTGGATTGTGAAACAGCGGAGGCGGTAATGGAAGATGAGGATGAACAAGAAGTGCTTAGGGTTTACGACCCGATGCATCTTGTTAATCTATCGCAAGCTGATCTGAAGATGCTCAACGAAAAGAAGATCTTCTACATTCCTGCTTGGAAGGATCAAGCAAGGAAATATCAAAGGGTGGTGTCGGTATGTGTTAGAGAAGGAGCGCACGCGTAAAGGTACAAGATTACAAGACTCAAGCTTTGAAGATCAAGATATGAAGCTACTGCCAAGGGGGAGTCTGTTGGTACATGTTTGTCAGTAGTTCATAGTCTAACGATTGTAATCGAGTCTGTAATGTAATTATGTTTTTGATTATGTTTATGTTTATGTAACGAGCGAAGTTGTCAACAAGTTCGCTCAGGCGAACTTGTTGAACAAGCGAAGTTGTTAACAAGTTCACTCTGGCGAACTTGTTGAACAAGCGAAGTTATGGACAACTTCGCCTGAGGCGAAGTTGTCGTGTTTATATAAACTGTTCACCGTAACAGTTCGAGAGTTAGTGAGTTCGCGAGATTGGTTAGGGTTACGTGTTTACAAGTCAGAGTCTGTTATAGTGACCGCGTGTCACGTGTTCGGGTTATCAATATAACGTGTTTCGGTTATTGCTCGTGTGTTTGTTTTATACGTATTCTACGCTCGTATCTAACTACGCAGGGATTCCGCACCTGCGCAGATAGCGACATCCCGTGTACGATCCGTCTAGGAACCTACAGAGTCGCATGACTTGTTCCTCGAGGAAGGAAGATTCATGTTGTTTCCCCTTTTTCACTGGCTTCCATTCAACCCGTTTTCCTTCCATTTAGGTAGTTTTTGTTTGGTGTGAATGGAATAGTGAATTTATGCATGCATTATATAGAGACTGGAAAGTTGAACACGGCACCGTGTTTTTGGAAGAACGGCCCCGTGCTGCTATAGGAATAAATGTTTCTGAGTTAGAGAATTGTACGGAGTCAGCGCGTATAATGCTGAAGATTCTGGGGTGACCCCGACCTCGTGCTTAGGAAAGCACGGCCCGTGCATTTTGTCACAGTGATTTTTCTTTTAAATTTTCAACATGATTCAAGATCCGGAATTTTTAGAATGACTTTTATTGTGATAATTTGAAAGTTTGGTCATCTAAAAATTACTTTTCATTAAATAAAGATCCTAGAACAATTTCGAGATAAGCCCGGGTTTCCTAAAATGAGAATAATCGGGTTAAGCCCGAAGTCCTAACACATTGTGCTTAATGCACTTGTTTATACATAAAAGCATAATATTAAGTTTCCTAGAGCTCCCCGAAATTCTCTTCTCCTCCGAATGGTCCTGGTGGTGGAAAATACGTGAAACCAAGAACTTGAAACTGGAGTTGCTCGTTGATGTCTCGGAGTTCCATTTTCACGTTTTCCACTAATTCGATGAATTGCACGAGACGCATCTTCGCAAGGAGATTCATTTCGGTGAGTTCTTTCACGAGTCTTGAAGTTTCAAGAGAAGCTCGGTTTTGGAAACATGACGGGCATCGTTTCTCGGAGTCGGGAAACGGGAATTGCTTCATTTATCTCAGTTGGCATGCTGAATTTCCAGAGGTTTTTGGTTTTGGTTTTGGTTTGTGCAAGAAATGCAATGACACAAGGTGCCTTTTATAACCAAACAGGAAATCAAGCACGGCACCATGCTTTTGGAAGCACGCCCCCGTGTTTTTGTTCTGACAGTTCTGTTACAAGCCAGTCTGACTGAGATTTTTGCAGCGTAGATGTCGGCCCGCATTTTTAGGCACGGGACCGTGCTTTTGAGAGCACGCCCCCGTGATTTTTATATTTTCTAATTTTTTTTACAAGGCCTAGTTTTGAGAAGGTCTTGGCCAGACCTTATTTTCCTAATTTCTTTAATCAAGAAGTTTGGAGGGTTAATACCTCCAACACTTCTTTAAGTGGACCGTCGATATATGGTTTTAATCGATGTCCATTTACCTTGAACTTTTGGCCGGTTGAATTTGAAATTTCGATGGTTCCGTAGTCAATAACTGTTTCAACTACGTATGGACCTGTCCATCGGGATTTCAGTTTTCCTGGGAAAAGACGTAAACGAGCGTTTTATAACAGTACACGATCGCCAGTTTGAAATTTTTTATTTCCTTTTAAATGAGCGTCGTGTATGCGTTTAGTGTTTTCCTTGTAGGACCAGGAATTCTGATAGGCCATTGTTCTCAGTTCCTTGAGCTCACGCATTTGATCTTCCCGGTTTGCTCCGGCGGACGTTAGGTCAAAATTCACTGCTCTAAGGCCCAGTAGGCTTTGTGTTTTTAATCTACTCGTAGATGACATGCCTTCCCGTAAACGAGCTTGAAGGGTGTCATTCCTATGGGAGTTTTGTAAGCCGTCCTGAGGGCCCACAATGCGTCATCTAATTTTTCTGCCCAATTTTTGCAATTCATCCCCACACTTCTTTCTAAAATTCTCTTAATTCCTCGATTTGAGACTTCCACCTGCCCACTGGTCTGCGGGTGATATGGTGTTGCCAGTCGGTGATGGACCCTATATCGTGCTAAGACCTTGTCCATCAGGGTGTTACATAAGTGAGTACCTTCGTCGCTGATGAGAGATTTTGGAGTACCGAATCTTGAGAATAACTTTTTCAAAAATCTTACAACTACTCGAGCATCGTTGGTGGGAAGATCTTGTGCTTCTACCCATTTAGATACTTAGTCGACTGCTACCAGGATGTATTTATTTCCGAATGATTCAGGAAATGCCCCATGAAATCTATCCCCCATACATCAAAGATTTCACAAATTTGAATGCCCTTTTGAGCCATGTCATTTTTTGATGAGATGTTCCCGGCTCTTTAACAAGCATCGCATGCTTGGATCAAAGTATGTGTATCTTTGTATATAGTGGGCCAGAGAAATCCTGCATCAAACACTTTTCTAACCGTAGTGGCGGTACCGTGGTGCCCACCAGTAGGTCCTTCATGACAGTGTTTGAGAATGTCTAAGGCCTCCTTGCCTGCTACGCACCTACGAATGACTTGATCCGCACCTATCCTAAATACGTATGGATCTTCCCAGAAGTAAAACTTAAGGTCGGAGAAGAATTTCTTCCGCTGTTGATGGGTAAGCCCTTTTCTGAGGATCCTACAAGCTAGGTAATTTGCGAAGTCGGCATACCAAGGACTTTCATCTTTTTCCTCTATCACTTCTTGAATGTGCATGAGGACTTCATGTGGGAAATTATCATTGATTATTTTTTTGTGAAGTTTCTCTGGAGTTGGACATTCTAAACGTGAAAGGTGGTCTGGGGCTACATTTTCTGCTCCATTCTTGTCTTTAACTTCCATGTCGAATTCTTGGAGTAGTAGGATCCACCGGATGAGTCTAGGTTTGGCATCTTGTTTGTTGAATAGGTATCGTATTGTGGCTTGATCGGTGTAAACTATGGTTTTGGAAAGAACTAAGTAGGATCTAAATTTTTCAAAGGCAAAGACTACTGCTAGTAACTCTTTTTCTGTTGTGGTGTAATTCTCTTGTGCATCGTTAAGAGTTTTACTGGCATAGTAAATTGGGTGAAAGTGTTTTTCTTTGTGTTGTCCGAGTACGGCTCCAACTGCAAAGTCACTTGCATCGCACATGATTTCGAATGGAAGGGTCCAATCGGGTGTGGTCATATTGGTGCGTTGACAAGTTTTTCTTTTAGTGTATTGAATGACTCAACACATTCCTCGGAGAAGACAAATGGTGCGTCTTTCTCTAGAAGTTTGGTCATAGGTCTTGAGATTTTTGAGAAGTCTTTTATGAAGCGGCGGTAGGAACCTGCGTGACCTAGAAAACTTCTAATGGCTTTGACTGAAGTTGGTGGCGGATGTTTAGATATGGTTTCTATTTTGGCCCTATCAACATCTAGTCCGTTTTGAGAAATCTTGTGTCCTAGAACAATGCATTCCTTTACCATAAAGTGGAATTTTTCCCAGTTGAGCACTAGGTTTACTTCTTCACACCTAGCTAACATTTTGTCTAGGTTTTTTAGACAATGATCGAAGGAGTCTCCAAAGACTGAGAAGTCGTCCATGAAAACCTCCATAGAGTTTTCGATCATTTCATGAAAGATGACCACCATGCAACGTTGGAAGGTGGCTGGAGCATTACATAGTCCAAATGGCATTCTTCGGTAGGCGAAGGTTCCATATAGACATGTAAAAGTAGTTTTCTCCTGATCTTCAGGAGCAATGGGAATCTGAAAGTATCTGGAAAATTCATCAAGAAAACAGTAGAACATTTTTCCAGATAATCGTTCGAGCATTTGATCTATGAAAGGAAGTGGAAAATGATCTTTTCTTGTGGCATCATTAAGCTTCCGGTAATCAATGCAAACTCGCTAGCCTGTAATGGTTCTCATTGGTATTAGTTCGTCCATCTCGTTCATTACGACCGTCATTGCTCCCTTCTTGGGTACTACCTGAACAGGACTAACCCAAGGTGAATCAGAGATCGGGTAGATTAATCCGGCATCAAGTAGTTTGAATACTTCCTTTTTCACCACATCTTGCATGTTTGGATTGAGACGTCTTTGATGTTGGACCACCGGTTTGTATTCTTCTTCCATGAGAATTTTGTGAGTACAAAAGGAAGGACTGATGCCCTTGATATCCATGATCTTCCATGCGATAGCTTTCTTATGGTTTTTGAGAACCTTAAGAAGTTCGTCTTTCTCTTCTTTAGAAAGGTGAGATGAAATAATTACTGGGAGTTGAGAATCTTTCTCTAGAAAGGCGTATTCAAGATGTTTTGTTAGTTCTTTTAACTCTAAGGCTGGTGGCTCTTCGATTGATGGTTTTGATTTTTCATTTTTCAATGATTTCGCATATAATTTCTGATTCTTCTTGGTGGTTATTATTGAAATTTTCGTTCTCTAAAATGGGTTTGTTGAGTGTTTTGTCTAAGACTTGTGTTTCTAAGGGAGTGTTGATGGAGGAATCTCGCATATAGCAACTCACGATGGAGTCTATGATGTCAACACAATATAAAGTGTAATCGTGCTGTTGTGGATATTGCATAGATTTTCCTATGTCAAAAGTGATTGCCTTGTCATTGACCCTGAGAGTGAGTTTACCGGTGCAAACATTAATGATAGCCTTTGCGGTGGCTAAAAAGGGTCTTCCTAAAATCAGAGGTATATTTTTGTCTTCCTCCATGTCTAGAATCACAAAATCTATTGGGAAAACAAACTTGTCAATTTTGACAAGCATGTTTTCAACAATGCCTCGAGGATATTTAACGGATCGGTCAGCTAAATGAATGCTCATGCGGGTGGGTTTTGGTTCTCCTATCCCTAGTTTTGCAAAAACCTCATAAGGCATTAAATTAATACTAGCTTCTAGGTCAGCCAGGGCATTGCTAACAGATAAATTTCCTATAAGACAAGGGATAGTAAAGCTCCCTGGATCGGTCATCTTCGTCGGTAGCTTGCTTTGGAGGACAGCAGAACATTCTTCACTTAGGGTGACATGCGAGAGCGCCTCCAGCTTCCTTTTGTTTGTTAGCACTTCTTTGAGAAACTTGACATATTTTGGCATCTGAGCAATAGCTTCGACAAAAGAGATGCTGATATGGAGTTGTTTAAAGAGTTCTAGAAACTTCCCATACTGGGCTTCCAATCGCTCCTGCTTCAGTCTTCCAGGGTAAGGAATAGGTGGAACATAGGTTTGGACTGGCTCCTTAGGCTGAACTATGCTTGTTGAGGTCCGCTTTTCATGTGTTTCATCAGGAGACTTTTTCTCCTTAACTGATTCTGAAGTTGGTGAGACGACAGTGGTCGTACCGCTCCTGAGTGTAACGGCGTTAGCTATTGCATTCGGGTTGGTGATTGTATTGCTTGGAAGAGTGCCAAGTGGTCTTTCGGATAATTGTTGGGCAATTTGTCCGATTTGGGTTTCTAGGTTTTGAAGTGATGCTTGTTGACTTTTGAGATCGGCTTCATGTTTTAATAATACTCCGCTGATATCAACAGCTCTTGTGTCGGCTTTCTTTTCTGCTTCATTTGTTTTGGTCATTAAATGTATTAACATTACTTCGATCTTAGAGTATCTTGGGTTTTGATGGCTACTAGAACTTTGATCTTGGTATTGAGGTTTAGGTTGGAAGGGTTGATTCATTGTTCTCTTTTAAAATTCGGATAAAGGTTGAGTGTTACCTCTGTCTTTCCAGCTGAAATTCGGGTGGTTTCTCCATCCTGGATTGTAGTTGTTGCTGAAAGCGTTGTTCTGTCGAGCAATGAAATCAACTTCTTCCATGGACATGATGACTTGTTTACAGTCACTCATCTTATGATTTCCTCCACAAGTGTCACAGGTGAGTCTGGTTTTTGATAGTTCGGCTTGAAGTTGTTCGAATTTTTTAGAAAGGGCTTCAACCTGTGCTGTGACAAGAGTGTTGGAATCAACGTGGTGTATTCCTTTATGGGTAGGTGTAGATCTTGGTGGGTTGTAAGCGAAACCCTTCTTTGCGGCTTTCTCCAAGACTTCAAATGCTTCGTTAGGTGACTTGGATCCCAGGTCTCCACCAGCGATTTGCTCGATGGCCTGTTTGTTTTGACTGGATTGTGCGGCAAAGAAAGTTTGAACTTGTAACCATACGCTCAGTCCATGATGTGGGCATCTTCTTAGAAGACTTTTGTATCTTTCCTATGCTGCGTGTAACGATTCATCATCATCGGTCCGGAATCCGGTAATGCTGGCTCGGTATTTGGCAGTTTTATCAGGCGAAAAATATTTGAGGAGAAACTGTTCACATCTGGTCCCAAGTGGTGATGGAACCAGAAGAAAGAGATTCTATCCATTCTAGGGCTTGTCCCCTTAGAGAGAAAGGAAAGAGTTTGAGTTTGATTTGATCTTCTGAACAGTTTTGGATTTTAAAGGTTCCGAAGATTCGTAAGAATCGGGATATGTGAGAAAGAGGGTCTTCGTCGAGGAGACCATGAAATTGAACTGAATTTTCCACCATATGAATGGTGCTTGATTTGATTTCGAAATTTTCGGTGATTTCGGGTGGAGCCAATCCATTGCCGTAGCCTTTGAGAGTTGGCTTGGCACACCGGCTCATGTTCGGCTCATTGTTCTGGGCCGCCATCATTTCTTCGGTTTGATTTTCTCCTGATGTGGTGGCGTCTACTGATTCGTCTTTGATTGTTTCAGCGGTTTCTGTGGTCCGTTTACGAGTTCGTCGACGAAAGAGTCGTTCCGGTTCAGAAATTGGAGAAACAAGCTCAGGCTCAAAAGTAAAGGACATACATGGGACTAAATCAAAAGTAAAACTAAAGTGAAAGTTAACTAAAGTTAGTCTAAAAGGTTAGTCTAATATTAAGCTACAAGTTAAGTTAAGCTACTTTAAACTAAACTAAACTAAGGTCTAAATTAATTAAAGTAAGGGAAGGTAAAAAAAAAATTAGGCTAGCCGTAAAATTATATATTTTAATATTTAGTAAAAACATAATAAAATAAGATAAAATAAAATAAAAGTTAAAAATTTGTACAATTATGAACAATGATTAAATTAAAACTTGGATGGTTCTTAAAACGTACCGTGTCCCCGGCAACGGCGCCAAAAACATTGATGTGCGTGTGCGCGACTTGTATAAAATATGGTGGATTGGATATTTAGCTTTTGCACAAGATCGTGTTTTAAATTTATAAATATGATTTTTACAAAGACTAAACACACACAAAATAGGCAAGTGTACCTATCGTATATGTAGAATAGTATTGGTAAGAACCAAGTATCGATCCGTGGACACAAAGGTTTCTAATAATAAATAGTTGTTTTACTTTAGTCGGAGGTTTTAATCATTTTGAGGTTAATTTTTTGACTTTTTATGAAATGTAAATACTTGTATATAATATATAGGTGATCAAGACAAGAAATTCTAAACGAGTTGTTCAATTATGCGAATGTTACCATCTAAGATCAAGAATCCACTCCATTTTAACATTGATAAGTAATATGTAGACATGTGATAAACTAGCCGTATCAATATATGATAGATGGCTCCTTAAACCTTAAGTGAGCATCTTTGGCACTAAGGAGATGATATGCGCATTTTAAAGTCCACCCTTTCCTAATGTCATACCATCTCAATGATGTCAATTTAAGTTGGCAAGTAGTTTCGTAAAGTAGAAAGATTAGGATTGACTTCAATTTCTCGAATACCAATTCTAACAACTTCGGGTGGTGGTAGTTCATCACACAACCTCCCCTTGGTTGATTTAAGTAGGTTATAATTACACATTCCGTTAACATATGGTTTCTTTGGCTAATTTGATATCCTAAGCAAAGCCATTTTCGGATTACCAAGGTTTAGAAAAATACACCATAACTTATATCTCATCATTTCTAAGTACAATATAAGGATCCATGTTTCGATAATATATCAAAGTATTTCTATCTTTCAAGAACATGAATTGATCATGAATGATTGCCAATGATATTGACAACCACCAACTTTGAATTAGTGATTTAAGATGGTGAAACACTTCTCATCAAAAGATAATTGTAATATAACCATGTACTTTACTAGACTACATCACATGTCTTGATTAATTATCAAGTAAAACAAAGCTTCTTCATAGATTTTAGATGGTAAAAGGAGTTTAGCTCATAATGAGCATGATGATAGACATTAAGATGATTGATAATAACAAATACATGATTAAACTTGGAACAATCTAACCAAATGTAGATGAATCTTTCTTCTTAATGATGGTTGATGATGATGATTAGGGTGATGACCTCCAAACCTTCAAACTCTTCACTAGATCTTCAAAGTAAGTGTTAGTGTGTGTTTTTATAAGTGAAAACCGGAGAGAATTCTTTTCAAGGCACACTTAATGAATGCAACATGAGCCACTATTTATAGGCAATCTGGATGGTGAGGCACGGCCCCGTGCATGATGTGCACAGCCCCATGTATCTTTATGACATGTGCCAGATTTGTTTTGTCTTTTGTGTGAGGTGGCAACGGCCCCGTGGTTGGTAGGCACGGCCCCGTGTTTTTTAGTGACATGTGCTCAATTCTTTTTGTCTTTACTGTATTCTCGTCCACGGCCCCGTGCTTTTTTAGTGACATGTGCTCAATTCTTTTTGTCTTTTCTGTATCCTCGTCCACGGCCCCATGCGTGATAAGCACGGCCCTTGCTTTTGCTTCCAGATTTTGTCTTTTCTTATGTTAGAAGCATGGGGGCGTGTTTCTTCGTTTTCTTGTGTTTTCTTATATTTTTCTTCGTCTTTTCTCTTGTTTCTTTGTTTGGGGATTGGTTTCACCTTAAATTATGTTTTATTATTATAAGTAGTCTTTTATGCTATGTTATTAGATAGAAATTGCAATTTTTAGAGATTATTTGATGCCGAAAAGATGTATATTTATATTTACATCAAATTACATGTATCAACTAACCATCACTACCCATATCGCGTTTCTAGTCTAATTATAACCCTCAACGAACGGGGGTCGGGGTGCAGCACCCCTGGCAGCAGCTATCTAGGGGCAGCAGCCCCTAGCGGGGTTCAAGGGGCAGAGCCCCTGGTTGAGGTCAGCTTATGAAAAATTTTATTTCGTTAACTGTCTTATCACATTTTCCATTAAGATTTTAAATTATTATTTTATTCTCTAACTCATTTTTTATAACGAATTAAGCCTGATTCGTTATTCGGGTTCGTTATCTTAGTTCGTCATCTTTTCATCATCGGTTTCGTCATTCCGATTCTCTATCTGAACATGACTTGATTCGTTATCTTACCATAACAAATTGGGTGAGTAACGAATCACCTGATTCATTATCTTGACATAACGAACTGGGTGATCTAATTCGTTATCTTGACATAACGAATTGGATGAGTAAAGAATCACCTGATTCGTTATCTTGACATAACGAACTAGGTGAGCTAATTCGTTATATTGACATAACGAATGCGCGAGTAACAAATTACCGGAATCGTTATCTTGATTCGTTCATAATAACGAATTAGCATATGTTCTTATCCAGACTTTGACTAAGGGGTCAAAGTCAAAATTGATAAGAACAGACGCAATCAACCCTATTAGATATGCAATTAATCCCTCAAATCATGACGAAACAACATGATTTTGGTATCATTAAACTCGGATTCACCTCGCCTACAAACCCCAATCCATTAATCACCCAAATATTGCGTTCTACACCATGCGATTTGAACATATATACATGCGGCTCATTTATCAAACAATTAAACCATAAAATGTTAAAGAATTCTAGCGAGGTTTGTTGTGTTGGACTCGTTTTTATCATTCTCATACAGATCTAAGATTTCCCTAACAAATCCGATCCTAAGTGAACGATTTCTTATTATAAATGTACTTTAAACGAGCCGGTTACAAACTCGAGCTGGTCTTGATGTTGTTTATGTTTGTCACAACGTTCTAGCACCAACAAGCTCCGGTTTTCACCTTCGGTCCTTGGCTCGGGATAAAGGATGATGTTTTGTGTCTTTTTGATTGTGTAGGCTATGGTGTAGAGATGGATAAAAATGAAAAATATTAGTGTGTATGGGGTATTTATACTCCCTTAAGCCCAGGACCTAAGGCCCATTCCATCTCTTATTCTATCTTTTAAAGTCCAAACCCAACTTCTATTAGTTTATTATCTAAACCGATACACGGCACATTATTGAATAAACGAAACTTTATTATTATAACCGAAAGTGGGATGTTACAAGTCTTCCCTCTTTAAAGAGATTTCATCCTCGAAACCTAACTGTTACATAAACAAATTCGGGTAAAACTTGCGCATCTCTTCCTCAACTTCCCATGCGGCGTCTGATCCCTCGATGCTTCCATATCACTTTTATCAAGGGTATAACCTTGTGACGAAGTTGCTTCTCTTTGCGATCCACTATCTCTATGGGTTGATCGATGTAGTCTAGTTGTTCATCAACCTCAATATCTATTAATGGCACGTGAGACGTGTTATTAGCTATACATTTTCTCAGATGAGAAACATGGAAGGTTAAATGAATTCCTTATAACTCCTCGGGTAATTCCAGCTTGTAAGCCACTTCACCCACACGATCTATAATCTTAAACGGTCCAATGTACCTCGGACTCAACTTCCCTCTCTTTCTAAAACGGATAATTCCTTTCCAAGGCGAGACCTTGAGCATCACATTGTCACCAACGTTAAACTCAATCGGTCGACGCCGCTTATCAGCATACGACTTCTGTATGTCTTGAGCAACTTTCATTTTTGCTTTGATCTGATCGAACTTTGAAGAAGTTTCTTGCACAACTTCTAAATTTCCCATATGTTTCTGACCAATCTCTCCCCAACATACCGGGGTTCTACATCGCCTACCGTAAAGTATCTCAAACGGTGGCACACCAATACATGAATTGTAGTTGTTGTTATAGGAGAACTCTGCTCCCAACTTCCTCCAAAGTCTAAAACATAAGCACGTAGCATATCCTCAAGTGTTTAGATCATCCTTTCAGACTGTCCATTTGTTTGAGGATGATACGTCATACTGTTGTTCAATCTCGTTCCCATAGCTTCATGGAATTTCTTCCAAAACCTCGAAGTAAACCGGGTATCTATATCGAACACGATCTATAACGGTACTCCATGCTTAGATACAACCTCTTTAATGAACAAGCTTTCTAACGTTTCTGACGAGATAGCCTCTCGTATAAGCAGAAAGTGAGCACTCTTGGTCAAACGGTCCACAATCACCTAGATGGTATCATGATGCTTAGCTGTACGAGGTAGCTTAGTTATGAAATCCATGGTGATGTGTTCCCATTTCCATTCTGGTATCTCTAGTGGTTGCATATTCCCATAAGGCTTCTGGTGCTCTGCTTTTACTTGTAAACAAGTTAAGAACTTACCGACATAATCTACCACATCTTTCTTCATTCCTGGCCACCAGTAATATCTTTTCAAATCTTGGTACATCTTCGTGGTTCCTGGATGAATTGAATACCTTGACTTATGAGCTTCATCAAAGATTCGACCTCTAAGATATCCATGACATGGGATCCACATACGGTCAAACCAATTCTTAACACCGTGAGTGTTTTCAATCAACTCGCTCTGCTGACCGAAAATCCTTTCTTTCTTCACTAATCCTTCATCTACCAGCACTTCTGACTGCACTTTGATGATTTCTTCGAATAGATCGAGTTCATAATCAACTGGTATGACTTCACTGTTGCAATGAGTTCCTCACTCTTACGACTTAGCGCGTCGGTGACCATATTAGCTTTACTAGGATAGTACTTAATGTCGCAGTCGTAATCCTTAATCAATTCCAACCATCTTCTCTGTCTCATGTTCAATTCTTTTTGCTCGAAGAAGTACTTTAAACTCTTATGATCTGTGTAATTAGTACACTTTGTACCGTATAGATAATGCCTCCATATATTGAGAGCATGCACTATCGCTGCTAGCTCCAAATCATGCGTCATATAAGTACTCTCATGGACTTTCAACTGTCTAAACGCGTAAGCTATCACTTTTCCTCGTTGCATTAACACGCAACCTAACCCACGTTGCGCAGCATCAGTACAAACAACCAAATACTCGTCACCATCGGGTAAAGCAAGGATTGGAGCTTACATGAGTCTCTTATTTAACTCCTGAAAAGCCTCTTCTTGAAACTTAACCCAACTGAATACTACCGACTTTCGAGTCATACCGGTCACGGTGCGGCTATCTTGAGGAAACCTTCGATGAATCTCCTATAGTAGCCAGCTAACCCTAGGAAGCTTCGTATATCAGTCAAATTATGTGGATTCTTCCAATTTGTTATCGCCTCAATCTTAGTTGGGTCCACGGTAATCCCTTCACGATTAATCACGTGACCTAGAAATTGCACTTCTCGTAACCAGAACGCGCATTTTGAAAACTTAGCGTACAACTTCTCTTTCTTCAGAACCTCCAATACTTCTCTCAGATGCTAGGCATGATCAGACTCACTCTTTGAAGAAATCAATATATCATCAATGAAAACGATAACTGACTTATCCAACATCGGCTGACACACCCTATTCATCATATCCATAAATGCTGCAGGAGCATTTGTTAGACCGAATGACATCACGAGGAACTCATAGTGTCCATACCGAGTCCGAAACTCTGTTTTAGGGATGTCTGCCTCTTTCACTTTTACCTGATGATAGCCTGATCTGAGATCTATTTGTGAGAACCAACTTGAACCTTGCAGTTGGTCAAACAGATCATCAATCCTTGGCAAAGGATATCTATTCTTTATCGTAAGCTTGTTCAATTCGCGATAGTCTATGCACATTCTCATACTTCCATCCTTCATTTTTACAAACAACACCGGTGTGCCCCAAGGAGAAACACTCGGTCTTATAAAACCTTTGTATAGGAGTACTTGTAGCTGGGACATCAATTCCTTCATCTCGGACGGATCTAGACGATAAGGCGCTTTCGCGACGGGTTGGGTTCCTGGTATTAAGTCTATCTAAAATTCATCTCATGCTCCGGTGGCAACCCCACAAGGTCCTCAGGGAACACTTCTAGATAGTCGCACACAACAAGAACATTTTTCACTTCTCTCATCTCGGCCGTAGCTTTGACAACATACACCAGGTAGGCACCACACCCTCGTCTTAACAATCCTTCAGCTTTTATCATCGAAATGACATTTAGCCCAGAACTTTCCTTATCACCATAAACCGTCACCGCACTACCATCCAAGGACTTTAACCTTATTATCCTACTCTTACACACTATCTGAGCTTCATACTCTGACAACCAATCTATTCCTAAAACCACATCGAACCCTCCTAAGGTTATAACATACAAAGTGACAAGGAACACATATCCCTCTTACTCTATCTTACAGTCCTTAACCATTCTCATTATTTTGACCGAGGTGTCACTAGCGGTTTCTCCTATAAAAGTTTCAGACACTAGGCAACATTTCATTTTAGCTAATTTACTAAATGGTGTGGCTACAAAACTTTTGTTCGCACCTGAATCAAATAATATTGAAGCGGAAATACCATTATACTAGAAACGTACCTGTCACGACATCTGGGATCTGCTTGGCTTGCTCTTGAGTCAGCATGTAGGCTCTAGTTCTTGGTCTAACTTGATCAACATCCTTCTTTTCACCTCCTCTAGTTTCATCGCCCGTGCAAGCCCTCACTAGGTGGACGGTTTGACCGCACCTATAACATGCAGGATTTGCATGGCAATCTTGAGCAAAATGCCCCACCTACCTACACTTGTAACATGCATTTGACCCTATCCGGCATTCCTCACCATAGGATTTCCCACACTTATGGCACACATCAGAACAAGTGCCCCACTTGCACTCACCACCGTGCATCTTACTTGCGCGACTTCTTTTCCCACACCTTCTGTTTCTTGTCTTTGGAGTTCCATAACAGAGTACCGGGTCGCTAAGTATGATTGACCCACTTCTTATCTTTCTTCTCTTCTTCCACCACCACATCGTCCACAGCCAGGTCTTCATAAACAATCTCCGCGTGTTCGACAGCAGAGTCAAAAGTAGCAGGTTTATTCGCCCTGACTAACTTGCAAACTTTCTGTGGAAATCCTCTCACATAGCACTTCATTCTTTTAACCTCAGTGTTAACCATGTCGGGTACAAACCTAGACATTCGGTTGAACTCCGTGGTATACGATGGGTCATCGTTCCAGCTTTCAAGTTTAGAAACTTCATCTCCGCCCTCTCAACCTCGACGTCAGCACAAAATCTTTTCAGAACCAACTCCTTCAGATCCTCCCACTTCATTGCCTTGATCTCCTCTAGACTCTTCCTCTGCTCAATCGATTCCCACCAATACATTGCCTCATCACCAAATGATTGGGTGGCATATTCCACAGCTTGATCTGGACTACACTCGCTAATGCGGATAACCTTGTCCATAGTGGTTATCCATTGGAGAGTAGCGATTGCGTCTCCCAAGCCAGTCAGCTTCGGCTGGTTACAACCTTTCTTTAACAGTTAAGCTAACATTAACATTTATTATTTAACCATACATTTTACCATTACTGAGCTTTATTGAGTGACACATGGCTATCTTGAACTGGCATCTTCTTTCTTTCCATACTTAAATCCCATTCACTATTCGAGTCTAAGCATGTAAGATGCTTAAATCTCTCGAACTTTGCTCTGATACCAACTTTTTCAATTGCTTTTCGGACTAATTCTTGGAATACTTATAACTTTCATACTTTTTTTTCCTTTTTTTGTGCTCTTAGGCATCTTTATCCTAAAAATATAACTAATGACTAAAGCTCGTATAAAGATGGACATGGTGGGGCACCACCATTTGTTATTTACTTTCATAAAACAGAGTGGTGTGCTAGTTTTAAGCGCATGTAATTCTCACCACATCAAGGTAATCAGATTACGGTAATATTTCTTATGCCTTATTGAATTTTCAACTTCACTATCCCCCCTCAAGACGAGAACCCACAAGGTTTATGATTATTAGGTATATTAATAATATTCAAGGGAAACTTTTCAAAGCTAGTTGGGCCTACTGATACATCCCAAGCTTAGTGGGTTATCTTTATTTAATTTCATATATAATAGTAGTTTTAAAAACCAATCCAAAATTTTTCTATCATTTTCTATTATTTGCAAAAAAATTCATCAAATATTTGTGACATTTTACAAATTTTATTTTATTTTTAATTTTTGGATTTTTTTAGATAAAAACGTTCGTTTTCCATCCCTACACTTAAATGTCACATTACCTTCAATGAGACAAGAAAAAGAAAAAAAAATATTAAGCAAACATTCAAATATAAGTAAAGCGAAACAGACTCCCCTGGCAAATATGACGATATTGACTCGCGAGTCGTGTTCCGTGCCCTCCAATTCGAGCGTGACAAAAGCATATATTGTAAGGCCCCGTAACCGGTGCCTCACGTTGGACGTTGGATTTACTCATAAACACAATTCTAAATAACAGAGTTAATTAAAACTTTTTGTGGAATATAAAACTTCAACAATAAAACATTACATAACTTTCAAATCTTGTGTTATCAAACATTCATAGTCTTTCAAAAACAAAACATAGTCTTTAAAACATCATAACATTTCCTTGAGATACCAGTATCTTCAATTCCATGCCATGTGTCCTCATCAAGTGAGCCGCCTCATCCTACTCACCCGCGTGCATACTAAAAGTCAACTACGCTGAGTGAGTTCTAGTTAATCAAGTAACATACAATACATCCATACACATTCTTATATTCGCACCCGAATGTATATATAGGTACATAGTTATTTACCTTTCTTCATACGTTCTAGCTATTATACTTTCCTTCTTTCCTTTTTATACATACTCATATACGTATACCTCATCCTATAACATACGGAGATATTATTAAGGTCTGTTCCCTACATTCGCAGATATTATTAGGGTCTGTTCCCTACATTCGCGGATATTATTAGGGTCCGTTCCCTACATTCACGGATATTATTAGGGTCCGTTCCCTACATAAGCGGATATTATTAGGGCCCGTTCCCTTTCTAACCATACCTTCCATACCTTTCTATACATCATAATTATAACTTCCATACGTACATACATCATTTGTATATCATATATATATATATATATATCAATCCTATATTTAAACTATCCCTTGACGGTACATGCAATATCCGAAGATCGTTCATGCATCATCAAGCATTCATCCATACATAAATCATATAAGACATACAATTACCACTTAATGTAAGTGTATTAACTAATCACATCGAGTATGCACACAGCCCCGAAAACATAACAAGGAAGTAGGGCTATAAATCTGAACTTGGTTACCTTCACCGTTATTGGTTATTCCTTTCCTTAGCTGTGCGCGACTAACTTTATAACAATTACATGTATCAATTAACTATCAATACCCATATGGCGTTTCTAGTCTAATTATAACCCTCAACGAACGGGGGTTCGTGGCAGCGCCTCTGGCAGCGGGGTTCTAGGGGCGGCAGCCCGTAGAGGGGTCCAAGTGGCAGAGCCCCGGGCTGGTGTCAGCATGGAAAAATTTTATTCTCGTTAACTGTCTTAACACATTTTCCATTAGGATTTTAAATTATTATTTTATTCTTTAACTCATTTGTTATAATGAATTAAGCCAGATTCGGTAACTGGTTCGTTATTCTGGTTCGTTATCTTAGTTCGTCATCTTGTCATCATCTGGTTCGTTATTCCGATTCGCTATCTGAACATGTCTTGATTCGTTATCTTACCATAACGAATTGGGTGAGTAACGAATCACCTAATTCGTTATCTTGACATAACGAACTGGGTGAGCTAATTCGTTATCTTGACATAACGAACTGGGTGAGCTAATTCGGTATCTTGACATAACGAATGGGCGAGTAACGAATTACCCGAATCGTTATCTTGATCCGTTCATAATAACGGATTAGCATATGTTCTTATCCAAACTTTGACTAAGGGGTCAAAGTCAAAATTGATAAGAACAGACGCAGTCAACCCTATTAGATATGCAATTAATCCCTCAAATCATGACAAAACAACATGATTTTGGTATCATTGAACTCGGATTCACCTCGCCTACAAATCCCAATCCATTAATCACCCAAATATTGTGTTCTACATTGTGCGATTTGAACATATATACATGCGGCTCATTTATCAAACAATTAAACCATAAAATGTTAACGAATTCTAGTGAGGTTTGTTGCGTTGGACTCGTTTTTACATTCCTTAACAAATCCGAGCCTAAGTGAACGATTTCTAATTATAAACGTACCTTAAACAAGCCAGTTACAAACACGAGCTGGTCTTGATGTTGTTTTGGTTCGTCACAACGTTCTAGCACCAACAAGCTCGGGTTTTCACCTTCGGACCTTGGCTCGGGATAAAGGATGGTGTTTGTGTGTGTTTTTGATGGTGTAGGCTATGGTGTAGAGATCGATAAAAATGGAAAAGATTAGGGTTTAAGGGGTATCTATACTCCCTTAAGCCCATGGATCTAAGGCCCATTCCATCTCTTATTCCATCTTTTAAAGTCCAAGCTCACCTTCTATTAGTTAATTATCTAAATGTATACACGGCACATTATTGAATAAACGAAAATTTATTATTATAACCGAAAGTAGGATGTTGCATATATCAATAGTATCGTCTCTCACGAACGAAAGTAGCAACCTATAAGCAAGTGACAACGGTATCCCCACACTTGAATCAAACCATGTATCATCAATCATCCAATAACATCTCTAGAGCAACCTGAAAGCAAACCAAGAAACAACCAGCCCAAGAACGAAAGAAACCCCAAAAATGAAAATAAAGTAAAAAGAAAAACATTCTACCAGGTTGTCACCCGGTAAGCGCTAAGTTTATACAAGAGTCTTCAGCCAGACTCAGACCTGAAAACTCAATCAGGAGGCTTTTCTTTTATCCAACTCCGGTCTAACCCGTTTAGTTCCACCTGTCCAACATTTTGAAGATATAACTTCCTTTGGACAAAATGTGGAGGAGGAAGTATTAAGCGGCCCCGGAAACTGCGAATGACATGGATGAAGATATAAATTTTAATTGAGAGGGCAGTTTTGAGTATAGCTTTGCAAGATAATGGTATAGGATGAAACTGAATATGGATTTGATAATGAAAAACACCACTTGCCCCATGGTGGACACCAAACTGTTTTGGTAAAAAATTATCGAAGTAATAATTGAAAATTTTCGTTAAGTGAGGTTGAGTGTTCTTTAACAATGAGGTGAGTAAAATAGTAGACAAGTGTTGTGAAAGTAAAGATGAACACAAAAATGTAGCAAGGAAAAGCCTAGGATCTTGGTAAGAATCTTCAAAAAAACCTCGGGAGAGAAAAATTATCCCATGCCTCAATTTATTAATAAGGTAACATTGGTTACAAGTCAGGAACTGAATGAGAAAGAAGTCTAGAATACAAGTGTCAGTGTTGTGAGTATCCAAAAATATGTTTCCCTTATCGTTCTCAACAGCCCCATTATATAGAAATGAAAAATAACTATATCTCTTACAATTCAGGTAACCCTAGATGCTATGACCGTTTGAAAACATGTTCTCCGATCCCACGTGTGTTTAAGCTGTTTCTCCGAGCTTTTAGGTAGAACTAGTCATCTAGCCATTGTAGGCCGTTATATCTTTGAGTAGCCTGCAAGTATAACATAAACAAAATAAACATAGTCAGTTAGTTCGGGATCTTGTAGTTAGCTGGGAATCCAAGCTATCAGGAAAATCTTCAGGATCACGCTAGGGATAAATTGACCCCTAACAACCATACGTCTCAATTGTTCTTAATTCTATCATTTCCATCCTGCAATTTATCAAAACAAGAAGTTGGAATTGTACTAAAAGTTGATACGACAAGCAGTGGCGGATCTTGAACATATAGTATAGACGGGCCGAAATTTAAGAGACTCGTTTCTTTTTTCTACTTCTAAGTTTTTGGTCAGCAATATCGTTTGGTTTGGGTCAAACAATAAAAAATCTATATTTGATCCTTCAACTAAAATACCAATTCAATCATTAAACTCTATATTCAATCATTCAAATTACTGTTCTCAAACACCAAAAAATCATTTTTAACCAAGACAAGAAGCGAGTTTACTGTGAGTGTTTTTTTTTTTCAAAAAATTATCGGGCTTGGGCTTAATGAATATACAAAAAATATTTAAAAAAAAGCAATTGTGGGCCGATCACAAATGATATGGATGGGCCGGACTATATATATATATATATATATATATATATATATATATATATATATTCTCGGAAAAAATACCCTACTAAACAAAAAAAGATGGTTGTACCGAGGCCCACGTTGGCCCCTTATTAGATCCGCCAATAACGACAAGTATATAGAAATGATAAAGATGACTTACGTATGCTATTCTACCTTAGAGATAATGGCTGCACAAGCTCCCCCTAGGCTCCCCCTAGGTACATGCATAAATCTCATCTTCCAATACTAGCTTCTCTATTTCATTGAAGCTGTAGACAATCACATCAAATATGACGCTTGACTTTAATGGATATTTTTGCAGCAACTTCAAGTCGTGTTTAACAAATCTAAATGGCTCTGTCAGATTAAAAAACATGCACTTTTTATTGATGTACACAATGCAGACCATCACGGTTTTGATATACTACTCGGGTCGGACTTACCCATGGATAATCTGAAATCAGGTAAATCATTCCGTGATCCATCAACCTTAAAACCTCTTTCTTGACAACCTCTTGCATTTTTGGGTTAAGATGCCTTTAGGGTTGAACCACCGGTTTATACTCATCTTTCATCAAAATTCGGTGGGTATAATAAGCATGACTAATACCTTGAATATCCGAAAGTCTCTGTGCAATCTCCCCTCTTATGCAACTTCAACACCTCTATCAACTTTGACTTTTCTTTCTCCGTCAACTTGGAAGAAACAATAACGGGAAAATTCGAACCCTTTTCAAGATAAGCATATTTCAAATGTGACGGAAGAACTTTTAATTCCAACGAAGCGGGTTTTTCTACATCTTTCTCACAAATAACCTCACTAACCTCCATAATCTCCGCCAAACAAGAAACTTCATCCACTATCTCTTCCTTCAATTCTTCATCCATACCCATCCCAAAAAGATCAGCTCCACATATATAATCAAGACCTGGAATAAAAGAGTTAAGAAAATAAACAGAATGGATTGGACCACTTAAAACATCATGCTCACTTGAGGTGATTCATCGACTCAGCAACAACATAAGTAACATTCTCATCGCCAACCCTAAGCCTGATCCTTCCATCATACACATCAATAAGAGCCTTCGCCGCTCGCAAAAAACAGACGGCCAAGAATAATGCGAACCTTTCGTCGGCCTCCGTATCAAGTACCAAAAAATCCACCGGGAACACAAACTTATCCACTTTCACCGGCAAATTCTCAATAATACCAGGCAGATATTTAACCGAACGATCCGCCAATGAAAATGACATGAGAGTCCGTGTAAGCTCTCCTTACTCCAACATCTCATACAACTAATATTGCATTATATTAATACTAGCATCCAAAAACGCCAACGCTTGACTCATCATATCACTACCAAACATGCACGAAATACTTAATGTTTTGGTCAAAAATCGATTTAAGGATAATGTAACCAAATTTGTTTAGTAAGGTATAGTGCTTGTACAGTTACGGTGAATATGTAAACGGATAAAAATGAACACAGAGATTTGTTGCGAGGAAAAGCCCTTGAATGAATGATGATCGCCGGCGCAAAAATCTCGGGTGATGAAAAATCGTCTATCACCACTTTATTAATCAAAAAATGGTGTTACAAGGTTGGAGATTATAATTAGTGAATACAAAGAATCTTAGTGTGTGTTAACTGCTACAGTTTATCTGTGTATTGTGTACGATGTGTGATATCTTGACCTAGCTGATCATAACTCAATATAAATACAAAAAGAAAGAAACTAACAACCCAATAATTAAACTCGCCACTACTGTATAGAAACGTTGCATCCACTTTGACCATGTGCTATTTCCATTGAGCTGCGAATTAGTGGGATGACTTGGTCTCTTAGCCGTTGTACCTGTTAAATACAATACCATTCAAAGAATACAACCGTCAGTAGATAGTTAACTCTGAGGATCCTTGATCCTGAGCGACCTAGAACATATCTTAAGGATAAATGACCCAAAAGTCACATGAGAGTGACGTATCCTCATCACAAAAATCTGTTCCCTAACAATTGCCCCCCAAAATGGCGGTTGTATGTTGATAACAACTGTCATTTTGAAATTCAAATTTCCTTCAAAAATTATAAGATTAGACGTGATAGGTCAGACGTAATTATCATCCATCCTGATTTATTGACTCCCGCCTATATATGTGATCACCGTTATTCATTTATAATCACATTTTCGGTGACCAAATAGGTATCCTTTCCTCTCTTTTCTTTTCGTTTTCTTTTTATTATGTCTACGATTTCTGTCTCGTCTTCTTTTGAACAGTCGGACTCGGTGACCAAACAGGTATCCTTTCCTCTCCTCAAGGTTTTCTTACTAACTCCTTATCGGAGATTTGTAAATTTACATACCTTGAGATCGATGACCCCCGCTCACTATTTTTGGCGGGTACCATTTTTCGACCGTTTGATTCTGGTGTCTAAAGCTAATGTGTTTCTAAAACTTGGATTTGCTTTCCGGAATAACCCTTTTTAATCAGCTATTCCTATCCCTTTCCAGCCTATACCCAAATCTTTTTTACTTTAACCGACATTAGCTACGTTCAAGCAATGCTGATGCTTTGGAGAGTGTAACACACCATTGAAAGAATAGTTGAGGAAGAGGGTATCGAATTTGGGTTATCGAAAATGTTTTATCTCTAGACATTAGTCACCCACGGCTCTAATCGTTTTGTCTTGAAGTCAAAGCCACATCAACCAACTCCCGTTTCCAAAGCCACCCAAAATGGTGCTTTTTGGAAAATCAGTTCTTCTTCGTGAAAAAGGATTCTATCCCCAGTGGGTCTGATCTACCCAAAAGGTGGATCAAGAAGGGTAGGATCCTGTATCCTTAGATAATGTGGAGAGAATAGCTTATCCTTTATCTAACCATTTCATTCTTGTTTCTCAGTTGATAACTTTGCTTTCCGAGCTTCCCGGAGTTGAAGAGAGGGTGGAGCAATTTCTATCGCGGAATCCAGAAATTAGAACCTTTTAAGCCAAGTTCACTGAAGCCTTCCAAGAGTCGATCTCAGAATCAATAAGCAACAATTCAAGTAAGAATTTTAATAGAATTATTTGATATTAACTGAAAATAAGAGGAAACTTATCTTTATGTTGTATTTTGTAGGTGCTCAGAAATCTGGTAAATTTGCTTCTCAGTTCCCTCTAGAAGACATGGACTATCTTATCGTTAAAAAGGAGAACCCAAAGAGCATACTAGTCCATGAACCGCGCCCGGTAACAAATCGTGCCAAGTCTAGAGCTTCAAAGAGAAAGAAAACTGTTGAGCCGAAAGATCCTTTCAAAGCCGGAAAGTACCTCATTTGCTTTGTAAGGATCCTTTATCCTCTTTATTTTCTGTTGGGGATCCCAAATCCTTTTCAACTTATTTTTTTGCTATACACAAGCTATGGATTCTGCCAAACGCTACTATGACAAGATGGTCAAGGACTATGAAGAGACCTTGTCGGGAATGAGATCTATGGCCGCTGCTAAGGACAAGGCTATCTCCAACCTGACTAAGGGGAAGAAGCAAGCTGAGGAATCGTACTACCAAAGAATCAAAAATATGGGCTGCCAAGTCTGTTCTTCAAGCCAGGATTAAGATTGTGATCGAGGCTAATGATCCTTCCTTTGACAAGTCGGCATGGGATTTGGCAAAGTGGAAGCAGGCTTTGGCAGCGTTGGGCGGTGGTGAAGATGAAGCTGGTGAAAGCATAGATACTGCGGCCGGTGGTCAAGAGGCTGAGATGGCTGAAGCAGGGAAGGATGCAGCGACTGAAGAGGAGGATACTAAAGTGGGCAATGAAGGATAAAGAAAACAAGGCCCGAGCCCACTCTTTATATTTGTTTGTGTTTTGATGGATATTTGATGGTTTCTACTAAGACAATAGTTAACTAGGGTAAAGGATTTGTGATCCTTAAGACAATTATGAGGGCTAGCAAAGGTGGATGGATCCTATTTTATCGGGGATGAAGCTTTTGATGCCCCTTTCCTTTATCTTTCCTACACTTTAAAACTGTTAGTAACACTTGCTTAACCCGGGTGGAGGGTCCATCTTTTGTATGGTGAAATCCGGGTTAAGGTTTTTGGTAAGCCCACTTGACCTTTAATAATAATAATAACTAAAATATTTTGACTATTTGCTTACTGTTTTATTTTTATGAAAGGATTGTTGTTATAGTTTAGATTCATAAAAATTTTTAAGAAAAGTTTTAAGGAAAGTTTTAAGAAAAGTTTCAAGTGAAATTATCCTTGTAAACACATATTAAGAATTCTGGATCCTTACATATTTGAATTAGTTAAAGATTTAATCCGAAAAAATGTAAATTGATAAGTAAAGTTCATACCCTCAGGTCTGATTAGACCTAAGTTACCACCAATGTGAATGTTACCACGATCCTTGTAGTTAGAGTTAGGACACCTTTTGTAAATAGCTTATCATAATAACTGGGATTAAACCCAACAAACTGGGGACAAGCCCAAATAAACTGGGGACAAGCCCAAAATTGGGGCAAGCCCAAATAAACTGGGGACAAGCCCACCAACTGGGGACGAGCCCAAACTGGGTTCTGGCCTAAAGATACGGATGTTAACCTATGGACTCGCCCGAACCGAGATTTAGCCCAAATGAGAGTGACGTGAAAACACCAAAACCTTGTGTATGGTACGTCTACCATTAAATAGTATGATCCTCCATATAGCCGAAAGAAATGAAATTGTCAGCCACTAAGTGTGTACCGGTCCCACTGCCCCGAACTATAATTTGGATAACATGCGCTACAGGTGAGAGTATAGAAAATCTAATTCGCGAGAAAGGTGAAAACCTTTAAACCTTAGAATGTGTGATCATCGGGGGTCGCACCTTAAGCGTGGGATTAGACCAGGGAGATATCAATGTAACTTAAACGTGGGGGAGATATGGCCAACCTCTTTATCATTGAATCTCTAACTAACATATGCATTGTCACTTAAAGCTTGGAAAAGATAAATGTTAAGTATATATTTTCCTTTGATCAGTAATATAATCTGAATTGAATAAATAAGAAAGTAAGAATAAATGAGAAAGTAAGATTTTACCAACTTTAGGATCCTTGATCCTGATTAAATGAAATATCTCTTATGATGGATAGCATTCCATGCTCTTGGTAGTTAGTCACCTTCCATGGTATGTAGATGATATGCCCCCCTTTCCTGCATCTGATTCAACCAAGTAGGGCCCTTCCCACTTAGGTGCAAGCTTTCCGTTTGCGGGATTAGCTTTATTTTGCAAAGCCTTCTTAATACCAAATCTCCTTCCTGAATATTCGAATCCTGATGTTCTTGTTGTGTGCCCCAACTATTCTTTGTTGGTATGCTGCCATTCTGATCTTTCTAGGTCTGTGAGCTCATCAATAGTATCTAGATCCTGGATAAGAATTTCATCGTTGGCCTAAGGATCACGGATGCTTGTTCTAGCAGTACGAACCACCATCTCTGTAGGAATCACAACTTCTGCTCCAAACACCAATGAGAAAGGTGTTTGACCTGTTGCATTCTTGGGTGCCGTTCTATCAGCCCAAAGAACATAAGGAAGTTCCTCAGCCCACTTGCCTTTCTTAGATTCTAGATTCTTCTTCTTCAAGTTGTTGATGATAATCTTGTTGCTTGACTCTGCTAGACCATTGGCTTGAGGATGAACTGGTGTAGAAGGGATTATCTTGATGCCCCGACCGTCACAAAAGTTAGTAGTTCTTTTCCCAATAAATTGGGATCTATTATCACAAATAATTTCAGAAGGGATACCAATTATGGTTATAATATTTTTTTAATGAGGGATATAACTTCCCTTTCGCGGACTTGAACGAATGCTTTTGCTTCAATCCATTTTGAAAAGTAGTCTGTCATAGCAACCATAAAGACCTTTCCACCTAGTGCTTTTGGTAACTTGCATACAATATCCATTCCCTATTTCATGAAAGGCTATGAAGAGGATATAGATACATAGGTTCTGCTGGCTGGTGAAGAATATTGCCATGTCTTTGGCAAGCATCACACTTTCTTGAGTACTCCATGGCATCCTTATTCATTGTTGGCCAGAAGTATACAGTCATAAGTATCCTGGAAAATATTGCTCTCCCCCTGTGTGGTTGTGCAATCACCTTCGTGGAAGTCTTGAAGCACCTCTTGTATTTCAGGATCCTCAATGCATCTCAAGTAGGGACCTGCAAGAGACTTTCTATTTATAGTATCTTGTAAAATAATGTACAATGATACCTTTATTCTGAAAGCTTTAGGATATTCACTTGTAGGGATTTCTCCGTCTTGGAGGAGTTTCTTGATTTGAAGGATCCAAGATCCTATTTTCGGAGAGGATGAAGGATCCTTAAGTTCTTCTGCACAATCCACTGTTACCTCCAAAGCTTCCTGTTCCACAATTGCCGGAGACAATATGTGAATGATATGTATCTTTGTATCATCCGGGATCTTCAAGGATGATGCCAAGTTTGCTAAGGCATCTGCCCCAACATTTTCTTCTCTTGGTACCTGCATGATACTAAACAGCTTGAAGGATTTCGCTAGTTCCTTCAAAATTTCTAAATACTTGATCATATTTTCACCTTTCACGGTGTAAGACCGTTAAAGTGGTTAGTTATAAACAAAGAATCTATATAAACTTGAAGATACCTGATCCTCATTTGTTTGGCTAAAAGTAAACCTGCAATAAGTGCTTCGTATCTGCCTCATTGATGGTGGCTTGAAATTCACATGCTATGGAATGGGGTATTATGGTAGCTGTGGCGATTTTAGTAGTATACCCAATCCTGTTTCTCTTACATTGGATGCTTCATCTGTGAAGAGGATCCAAGGATCCTTGGTTTCTTATAGTTATTGAACTTCCAAATTAGCTTCCTTTTGCATGTCACTACTGAAATCAACCACAAAGTCTGCAAGCGCTTATGACTTAATGGCTGTCCTAGCTCATACTGAATATCATATGCGCTAAGATTCACAACCCATTTGGCCATCCTTCCTTACAATTCTGGCTTTCTAAGCACATTCTTAATAGGAGAGTTAGTTCTTAAAATAATAGTATGTGCTTCAAAATAATGTCTTAACTTGGTTGAGGCCATAATTAAACCAAGAATTAATTTTTCAAGGTGAGAATACCTAACCTCTGCATCTACGAGGCTTTTACTTACATAATATACCAGATGTTGTTGACATTCATGATCCTTGGCTTGAACAGCACTGACTGCATTACCTGAAACGACTAAGTATGGTGACAATGACTCACCATCTATTGGCTTCATCAAGGCTGGCGCTGAGGATAGATATTCCTTAAGAGCCTTCAGTGCATCCTCATGCCTCTAAGTTCATTGAAACTTCTTATTCTTCCTTAAAATATCATAGAAGTCCTTGCACTTCTCTAATGATCTGGATATGAATTTGTTGAGGGCAGCTATCCTTCCCGTCAGTCTTTGGACATCTTTAGCATTCACTGGAGACTTTAAATTGATGATGGCTTCAATTTACTCAGGACATGCTTCTATTCCCCTCTTAGTCATCATATATCCTAGGAACTTCCCGGCCTTCATACCAAAATGACACTTCGACGGCTTCAGCTTCATATGGTACTGATCCAGGATGTTGAATGTTTCTTCAAGATCTTTAAGATGATCCTCAACTTTATTTGACTTCACCATCATGTCATCTATGTAGACCTCCATGGTCTTTCCTAGGTGTTCCTTGAACATCATGCTGACTAATCTTTGGTATGTTGCCCAAGCATTTCTTAGTCTGAACGACATAGCATTATAACAATATATGTCGGTAGGAGTCATGAAAGCTGTATCCTCTTAATAGGATGGTTCCATCCATAAAAGTGGGCATTTCATGTCCTGCTATAGAATCCACCATGGAGTCAATGTGTGGTAAGGGGAAAGGATCATTTGGACATGCCTTGTTTAAATCAGAGAAGTCAACACATACCCTCCACTTTACATTTTTCTTAGAAAATACCACTACATTAGCTCACCATCTTGGATACTTTAACTCTCTTATCATACCTGCTTTGAAAAGCTTTTCGACTTCTTCTTGGATAATGATATTTCTTTCAGGCGCAAATTTCCTTCGTTCTAGTGGACAGGCCTGATAAAAGTATCTATTCCTAACTTATGTGTAATAATATCTTTAGATATACCTATCATATCAGAGTGTTTGATGGAAAATGTGGACTTCCTTTGTTTGAGGATGGATACCAGGTCGTCTTCAATGTTGCTGAGGATATTGGATCATATATACATCTTTACATCTAGATCCTCGGGGTCCAAGGATACTTCTTTTAAATCTCTTTCCCGGGCCTCCAACACCTCTCTTGAATTATGCTTTGATTTCTATGCGATAGTTTGCTTCATAGCCGGCTTCATAGAGGAAGTATAATAGTTACTTTCCTTCACTTGATCGCTGTCAATCTTCACTACTCCCCAAGGGGTAGGAAGTTTGATGCATTGATTGTAGGTGGAGGCTACTGCTTTCATCTCGTGTATCAAGGGCCTGCCAAGAATCACATTACAACATGACAAGTTATCTATAACACAAAACCTTTTGGAAAGAATTGACTCCCCCAATGTGTTTTTGGTTTCTCCACTAAAACCAACTAGGACAGATGATCTTGGTGTGATCTCTGTTTCAGGAATTTCACTTTCCTGAGTACGTCGGCCTGATAGATGTTCACTGAACTCCCGCCATAGACGAGTATCCAACGAACATAGTGGTTAACAATAAACAAAGTTATAATCAAACCGTCGTGGTGAGAATTCTGAAGATGCATGCGATCCTCTTCATCAAAGGTTATGATCCTTTGATCGGTTAAGATGGTAGTCTTGATGGGTCTTTCACCATTGTCCGATTTGGTTTCCTTGGCATGTCGTATCGCTGAGGAAAATGAGGTTCCATAGATGTTCAAACCCCCGGAGATAAAATTGATAATCTGTGCATCAGGTGGTGGTGGAGCTGCCTTTTGTGGAATTTCTTTAGGATCCTGGTTCGTTGATTTCATTCTCTCCTCAGACCGATACAGTTATCAGGCATATGGCCGAAATCTTCATGAAATTCACACCATTTGGACTTATCCTTGAAGGATGCGGTTTTCTCATTTTTCGGAGGTCATCTTGCTTTCTCTCCAAGATCCTTCATGGTAAATATTAAGCCATGAGTATAAAAAAAAACGCAGTACTCGGAAATCTTCATCATCATCGTCTTCTTCGACCGCACGGACGTTCTGGTTGTTGAACTTTGAATATGTCATGGAATTATTGTTCCTGCAGGAAGATCCTTGTTTCTTTGTCTTGTGACTATTGTTTTGTTAGAGTACCCAACCTTTCTTATATCCTTTTATCATCCTCCAGCCTTATGAACCTGAGCGCCCTGTTCCTGACTTCATCTAATGTCTTGTATGGGGTCATAACAAGATCATCATAAAATGGGGAGTCCTTTTGTAACCCCATCTTGAATGCCTCAACTGTCGTAGCCATGTCAAGATTTGGGATTTCTAAGACCTCCTATCCATACTTCGGGACAAAATACCTTAAGGATTCATCATGAGATTGGACAACACGATATAGGTCACTAGTTAATTTCTCTAATTTTCTACTACAAGAAAATTTGCTATTGAATAAATTAACTAAGTGTGAAAATGAAGTAACAGAGTATGGAGAAAGACTTAGCAGCCATTTAAGAGCGGATCCAGTTAACGTTGATCCAAAATCTTTGCACATGTAGGCCTCTTTAAGTCTTTCTGGAATGGGACTGATTTCCATTCTTTCCTTGTATTGAGCCGCATGTTCCCCTGGATCGGTTGAGCTATCGTAAGCCTTCATGTTAGGGGTTTGAAAGCATTTTGGGATCTCAGCATCACATATTGGTGGAGCAAACCTTGATAGCTTATGACTTCCTTTCGGAATCTCAGGAATGGGTCGAACCACTCCTGGAACACTGGATATCATATCCTTCAGTTTCTGCAGTTATTTGGCCATGGCTAGATCGATACCTATATCCTGTGGTAGAACCAAGGTTAGTGTCTAAAGATATATGATTATAAAGGTTACCTCTTTGTTGATTACATGTTGGTATCCTAGAAAAGTATCCAGGATATGAAGCATCAGCTATGATAGTTCATCCACCAGAGGCAATAGTCTGCATGGGGATGAAGTCTCCCTCATGAACTTCTGACGACCTCTGATGTTGAAGTCCCGAGGATCCTTGATTCTGCATAAAGGATCCTTGAGGTTGAAAGTTGAATGATCCTTGATGAAATAATCCAGTGGATCCTGGTTGAAGGATAGGTGATCCTTGATGGAAGATCGAGGATCCTTGAGTGTACTGACCCATGGATCCTGGTTGAAGGATGGATGATCCTTGCTGGAAAATCGAGGATCCTTGACTATGCTGACCCATGGATCCTGGTTAAAGGATGGATGATCCTTGCTGGAGGATCGAGGATCCTTGACTATGCTGACCCATGGATCCTGGTTGAAGGAGGGATGATCCTTGTTGGAGGATCGAGGATCCTTGGCTATGCTGACCCATGGATCCTGGTTGAAGGATGGATGATCATGGTTGGAAGATTGATGATCCTTGCTGAAATATGGAGAATCCTTGAGCATGCTGAGCCACGGATCCTGGAGTGGTGAAATCCAGCATCCTTGGATCAACGGAGTTTGATCCTCCACTGACCTCTTTGTCTTCTTAAGATCGTCAATTTCGGGCATGATCTTCTGGCTGGTCCTGTTCTGCTGCTCCATGTACGCCTTAACTTGTGAAAACATAGCAGAAACTGTTGGACTTAGTCTGCCCAAGACACATATTATAATTGATGTGGCTAGTATGTTATGATCCAATTCTGGTCATACCCAATAACAAGCTAGACAAACACCAAGATATTTATTTTATGATAAGACCTAACAAATAAATATCAACACTTAGAATATTTAAAAATTGGTTTTCTAGATATTTGTACTTGCGTAATAAATAAATAAATTATATGGATAATTTATATTTTGAGAGAAGACATTTCATATTGTTGTTTAAGTTGGTTAAATAACTATATGTAAGGCTTGTTACACTTGCATGTTTCTTGGACCATGTTATGTTACATTATATTATAAAAAACATAACATAAGATATAAAAAAATTGTTTGGAGTTTGAAATTTGGGTGGGGAGCCAAAAGTGGCCACCCCTTTCCCACCCTCTCTCGTCACTTAATGATTTTCTTTATCAAGGACATGCATTAAGATTAACTGGTCCAATGGTGGTTCATCTTGAATCTCATATTTCTCTCTCTCACACACAAAAAAACTCCTCCTTTCTCTTCTCCATTTTTGACCAAACAAAGAGGAGTACAAGAAAGAGTTCTAAGAACAAATTATAGCAATACAAGGAATTTTTTGGTGGCTTTAGGTTATACAAGCTTGAGGCACTTCTCTATTGAAGGCTAGCTATTCATCCATCATTTCTTCATCCTCCTTGCATCTTGAAAGGTTGTATTACATAAACATCCTATGGTTGTTATTTTAATAGCATGTATTCTCGTATATGGATCCGGGTTTTGGGTTTTACATATAAAATTAGTTTTTTATTAATCTAAATAACAAGATTTAAAACTGCCTTATCCGTTGCGTTTTTCATATAAATGGGTTTATATGACTTTGATAATCTTGTTAAAACCCAACAATGGCATCAAGAGCCGCTTATACAGATACATGTTTTAATAGATCTAAAAATTTTCGAGTTTTATGGTGTGCTTCACCATATGGCCGAAATTTTTTGGGTTTTTAGTTACCCCTTGGTTTTTCAAGATTATACTTTACATGAATGTGATAATCTTGAAGAATTAAGTCATTTGGATGATTGGTTGTTTTGTTTGGACAAAACCCGAAACTTTCGGTTTACTTAACCTTGGCCGAAAGTTTGAGGTTAAAAAGGTGAACCATTATAGACTTGTAATACTTGCATATTTGGATGTGTTTTTGATGTTCATAACCTAGCCATGGCCTTGTGTTTGGATAAATGTTTGTGTTGTGGTTCATTTTTTATTCAATATGGTTGTAATATTCATTTATTTGGGTTTGTAATCTATTTATTTATTCATATTGGTTTGTAAAAATATGTAGATTAGTTGTATATATTTTACTAGAGAAAAATGTATTAGAATATATTTTGTAAAAGAACATGCACACAAAGTTAGGGTTTTGGTTTTGGACCTTAATGGACCTCGTAGTCCAAGATGGGATTTTAGCCCAATGACCAAAGCCCAAACTTGGGGGCCCATCGAAGCTAGGAGCAGAAGTTGAAGCCCAAATGGAAACCCAAATAAAGTGGAGAAATCACAAAACAAAGTGGACACTTGAGGCATTTGGATGCGGGATCAAGTGGGAGATCATCGACACGAGCCTTGTGTCATTCTCGTCCCTTAGGAGCGACCTTTTGGCACACTTTTTTCGATCAACAAGTGTTGTCAAGTTTAGGAGGCTATGGTTATGAACTTGTGGTTATTTTATTTATGCTTACTTGGTTGATCTATATTTTGTTTTAAAATATTTGGATATGGATAGTTAACAACTTAAAATCAAAAAACTTGCATAAAATTAGTTCCTTAGAAATCATTAGGTAATAAAATTGGTTTTAATAAAGGTTAATGATTTCACAATAAAATTGGCTTTTATTAAAAGGAATTTTGAAAATTGGTATTCAAACTAAGTACCATACATTTGAATGCATGAAAATATAAGGTACATAAATAGTTTTCCAATCTAGAATTTAGAAACTTGAATCCCTTTTAATAACGAGTCTAACACCATCATTTTATACGACGCTCAAATCACATGGGAACTCGATGTGGGATAAAGGTCACCTAAGCACGTTGGAGAAAAGTTGTGAGTTTTAAGTGGGTTTGCCATATTTGTGAGATAAAGGTCACCAAACCACTTGTATGTGCAAATTCACATGTGTGTGTAAGTAGGAAGTGTTGATGGGATTAAATATGCCAACTAAACATATGATGTTTAACTGATCCCATAAAACTAGAAATTTCAAAGGGTTACAATTGTCAAACGTTGACTACCTTGTTAATTCTATAGTAGAATAAATGTCACCTAACTACTATGTGAATGTAACGTTGGATTCTAGATTTTAATCATTAATTGTCTTGGAGACATAAAGGGTATTAACGACAAAAATTAGTTAAATGATATCGAAAATACTAAAATTGAACTTTGTTAAATTATGTAGATGGCCGCAATCAACAATCCACCTAACGTAATTATCCCACCCGTGCATAACCTATCACTAAGAGCTCTACTTGATAAGGATCGTCTCAACTATAAAAATTTTATAGATTGGTATTGAAATTTGAGAATTGTTCTCAAACAAGAAAAGAAATCCTACATATTGGAAGATCCTATTCCCAATGAACTAAACATTGACCATTTAGATGCCTATAACGATTGGTTGAAATACATCAAGGATTCGGTGCAAGTTTCTTGCCTCATGTTGGGAACTATGATTCCCGAGATTGAAAAGAATTTTGAAAATCATGAGGCATATGACATGATTACCCAACTTAAGGAAATGTTACTTACTAAAGCAAGGGTGGAACGCTTCGAAACGAATTGAGCGCTTGATGCATGCCATATGGAAGAAACCTAATCGGTTTCATCTTATGTGCTTAAGATGAAAAGCGACATTGATAGACTCGAACGGCTAAATTGTCCGTCTCAAAGAGTTAGCCATGGATATGATCCTTAATGGCCTAACCAAAAGATTTGAGACTTTTACCATGAACTACAACATGAATGGATGGGACAAGAGCATTGGTGATCACACAATGCTGAAAATAGCCTAAGCGGGAATGGGTAAAAAGGTTTTACCGGTTCTCATGATCAATAAAGGTGGAAATAGGAAGAGGCATCACCCGGAACCTAAAGCAAAGGTTGCCAAAGGTAAGGGGCATGTCAAGGGTAAGTTCAAAGGGAAGACTAAAGCGGAACCACCCAAACCAAAGGAAAAAAAGCTAAAGGTTAGTTCGGAAGACCCGTGCTTTGGTTGTGGTGAGATAGGACATTGAATGAGAAATTGTTCAACCTATCTTAAAGCGTTGAAAGTAAAGAGGGATTTGGGGCAAACCTCAGGTAAGACTTTCATGATCCACATTGATCTTAATATTATTTCTTCTAACACATGGGTATTGGATACCGGATGTGGAACTCATATTTGCAATTTTTTGTAGGAGTTCAAAAGAAGTAATCATTTCAAGAAAGTTGACGTCGAAGCCCAAGGAGACTATATTTTGAAGCTTCCAAGTGGTTTGGAAGTTGTTTTGAAAAACATTTTGTTTGCTCCTAGTTTAACTAGGAATATTATCTCAGTTTCTATTTTAAGATAATGTGGTTATGATTTGAAATATGTGGACAATGGTATTAGTATTTTTATAAATGATGTAATTTATTTTAAAGCAATGGCATTATGAATTAGTTCATGATAGCACATCCTTTGATAACATGTTGTACCAATCAAGCACCAAGAAACTCAAAATGGTTTTGAGTAAGACCTATCATTGCCATTGTGGCCTTGGTTACATAAACAAAGATCGCATAAATACACTTCAAAAGAATGGTCTTTTGAAATCAAATGAAGATGATTCATTTGATAAGTGTGAATCTTGTTTACAAGGAAAGATGACCAAAGAACCCTTTACGTATCATACATTCGGATGTATGTAGTCCTTTTAAGGCAATGACAAAGAATGGTGAAAGATACTTCATTACCTTTATTGATGATTATAGTCGTTATGGGTATGTGTACTAGTTAAGACACAAAGATGAAGCTTTTGAAAATATTCAAAGTCTTCCAAAATGAAGTGGAAAATCAACTTAATAAAACCATCAAAGTACTTCATTAGGATAGAGGAGGTGAATACCTTAGTGATGCTTTTTACGATCATCTTAGGAGTTGTGGAATCATCTCACAACTCACTCCACCCAGAACACCACAACATAACGGTGTGTCTAAAAGGAGGAATCGAACTCTATTGGATATGATTCGATCTATGATGGCTAGAAGCACATTGCCTATATATTTTTGGGGTTTCGCATTGCTCTCTGCAGCCTGTATTTTAAATATGGCCCCAACCAAGAAAGTGGATAAGACACCTTTTGAAATATGACATGGAAGGGTTCCATCATTATCATATTTAAATGTATGGGGTTGTGAGGCTTATGTCAAACACAACACCTAAAACAAACTTGATAGCCGATCCACTAAGTGTATCTTTGTAGGATATCCCAAAGACACTACAACCCAACCGAGCAAAAGGTGTTCATTTCTATAACCCAACCGAGCAAAAGGTGTTCATTGTTCGAAAGGCTGAGTTCTTGGAAACTAAGTTCCTTATGGAAGAAACTAGTAGAACGGTGGAATTCGAAGAGAATCGAGAACCACAAGCCGATACACGTTTGGTTGATACTAGAACTCAACAAGAGGCTGTTGAGAATGATCAAATGGTTGATCAAGTCACACAAAAACGTCCAAAAATTTGGTAGAACTAGTAATGCACCCGAAAGATATGGATATTTCATGGATTGATGTTATGTGGTAGATTCGGATGAACCCACCACATACCATGACGCATTGTCACAATCCAATTGTATACAACTCAACCAAAGTAAGAATAAAAGAAGAAGAGCGGGAAAGAATGAAAAAGAAAGCTGTTGATCAGAAAGACAAACATGAGAAACTTTACAACAAATATGGTGGATAATGTAAGTTTTTAATTAACCATGGTGTTAATATTGAGCTGATCAGCAACATGAGCAAGAAAGAGGTGGAAGAAAGATTCAAGAAAATATATGAGAAAATTCATTTAGGTTCCAGTGCCAGTAAAAGAAAATCTAGATTGATTACCTTAGCTGAAAAGGAGAAGAAGGCATGGGAGGATGAGAAGGAAGTGATGTTGGAAAGATTGATGACAGCAAGGGGAGAGGGGGAGAAAGTAAAGAAAATGAGGTTACAAATAAAAATTAACCCTCTATGAGTCTAGAATGGGGAAATTCAATGAAGAGAAGAAAAGCAAGTCAAAGCCCACTCAGACTTCTCCTTTAGTTCAAATGAAAAAGAACCGGTTGAAAGAATGAACTTGCTGCCCTGGGAAGACGAGAATAGAATTAAAACTTTAAAAGGTTTGATGATGAGCAAGCGGATGGAAGAGAATGTTTTTGATAATCTTGGGAAAGGTCAATTGAAGGAATTGTTTTACACTGAGAAAGAACACTGGGTGAAGTTAGAAGAAGAACAAAGGAGATATTGTACTATCAGTGTGGACCAAGAGGAAAGCCTATTCAGACTCAAAGATCAACAACATCTGAGCTATTTGATAAAGAAGTCATGGAGATGATTACAAATCTGGCAAAAGAAGGGGGATTATATTAAATTGGTGATGATGACAAAAGATCAGATTGTGGATCTTTATGAACAAACTGGGCATGTGAGAAGACCTGCACCCAAAAAGAAATATACTCCAAGGGTCTCCACAGTATGTGTCCTAATTCCAACTACCAGATCTACACTCCAACGACAACAAAGCCCACTAACTGATGTGGACCTACCAAAGAAGATGCACTTTGATGAAAGAACAAAAACAATAAAATTAATAATGTCCTGTGGTGTTTTAAAGAACGTTATTTTCAAAGATGATTTTAAGGATTATAAGAAAGAACAATTGGAGGAGATGGCAAGGATGAATTTGTAAGGCTATCAAGATAGACAGACGTTAGCGGACAACAGAGGAATGAACTTTCCAAATATTTGAAAGATCAGTCTAGGAAGGGATTTCCTTTATTAAACAAAAAGAGGAAGCTGGAACTCTCAAACTTTAAAAGAACTAAAAGGAAGAGGAAAATGAATGATATAATGATGGTTGTTAAACCCTTATACTTTGGTAAACTTTGGAGTGAATTGGTTCTCACCTCAAATGTTCTTCCATGTTGATTTTGAGGAATAACCACCCTTACTTGTTTGTGATAGAAGGGAACTAAGCACTTGGATTAATATAACACAAGGTTGTTACCCAATAATCAAATAACTAATATTCAACCCTAATTCCTCCCATGATATCCAGATTACCAATGGCACCAAGAACGTATGGTTTGGATTACGATCAAATACAAGCACCAATTTACAAACAATTATTCAAACACCATAACAACCAAACAAAGAATTCAAACTCGTTATTCTAGAAATTAAAGCATAACAAAGTGGTATCAATTAAACCTTACATCCAAGATGATCACCAATGGGCCACTCATGGTTAGGTTAATCATCATTACTTCAATTGGATTGATCATACGAGTCATAGACCCAAACAATTGATTACAATCACCTAAGATAATGTTCTGCACTCCCAAAATAGCCCAAAATCATTCCCAAGTGAAAAGGATATGAAAAGACCTAAAAAGGAGAATAAAAACTGCAGTTACGCGTCGAACCGTGCTCCACGGTCCAGACGTGGGCCACGGTCCAGCCAAGGTGAAATAGAATGGCAAAGGCACGGTGGATACTGTGGTTTTGGTTCCATTTGACCGTGGCCCATGGTCAACACCATCAACCACGGTGGAGCTCTTTCTCATTTTCTTTTTTTCTTCATATTTTCTCGTTTCAACTCCGTTTTCTTTGCCGTTTTCCCCCACGTTTTTTGTGTTTACAAGAGAGGAAGAAACCCCAATAAATAGAATGCCCAATAGCTAAACAAGGAAACATAAAATTAAGGAACTTCCTATGGACACTCCTCTTCCTCCGATGATTACTCCTTGATTAGTCTTCCATGTTTATCCATAGTTTAACACTCCCCCCTCAAGTTGTGTAGTGGGATCTCCAATACCCAACTTGGATAAAACTAATTCAAATGCTTTTGTTCCAACTGCCTCTGTGAGAATGTCGCCAAGCTGATCTTCAGACTTTACGAATGGAATTTCAATGGTACCATCCTCAATATTTTCTTTTAGGACATGACGATCTATTTCTACGTGTTCGTTCAGTCATGTTCCACCAGGTTCTCTGAGATTTTGATAGCAGCCTTATTATCACACTTTAAACAAAATGGACGCTCGAAGGGAGCTCCGATTTCTTTCATTATTTTTCTCAACCAAAGAATTTCAGTAATCCCTTTAGCTATACCCTTGAATTCGGATTCTGCATTTGATAGAGATAAACTTTCTGCTTTTTGTTCCTCCATGTTACCAAATTACCCCCAAGGAGAGTAAAGTGTCCTGCAGTAGATCGTCTAGCATTAGGATTCCCTCCCCAGTCAACATCCGTGTAAACTTCAGCATCAAGATGACTATTTTTCTTAAGCATTATACCTCTCCCAATACTGCTTTTTACGTATCTAATGATCCTCATAACTTCTTCCATATGATCTTCTTGAGGATTGTGCATGAATTGGCTAATAACTCCCACAACATATGCGATATCGGGTCGTGTGTGAGCCAGGTAAATCAGCTTCCCTACTAGCCTTTGGTATCGTTCTTTATTTGCTGGTTCGGCTCCTTCTATTATTTTGAGTTTATGGTTTATTATCTAGGGAGTATCGTTGGGCTTGCAATCAACCATGCCTACTTCAGCCAGCAAGTCCAGTATATATTTTCCTTAAGAAATAAAAATCCCTTCCTGTGACCTAAGCACCTCAGTCCCTAGGAAATATTTTAATCCCCCAAGGTCTTTCATCTAAAATTCGGTGAAAAGATTTGTCCGAAGGGAGCTGATTTCCTCTTTGTCACTCCCTGTTATAATTATATCGTCAACATATATTATAAGACATGTGATTAACTTACCTCTTTTCTTGTAAAACAAGGTATGGTCAGCGTTGCTCTGTTTGTACCCATATCTCTTTATGGCCATAGTACATTTTCCAAACCACACGCATGGTGATTGTTTAAGCCCATACAAAGCCTTTTTTAGCCTACAAACCTCGTTCTCCTGAAAATCATCTGAGAACCCAGGGGCCTTCCATATACAACTCTTTTTTCAAGTCTCGATGTTGGAAAGCGTTTTAACATCAAACTGATGAATAGGCATGTCCTTGTTTGCTGCTACAGAGAGAAGGACTCTGATAATGCCAATTTTAGCAACTGAGGAAAAAGTTTCAGAATAATCAATACCGTATGTTTGTGTATACCCTTTGGCAACCAATCTTGCCTTGTATCGCTCAATGGTACCATCAGAATTATACTTGATTTTAAATACCCACTTTCATCCGAATGGATTCTTCCATTGTGGTAAAGAACATTTTTCCCACGTGCTGTTTTCCTTCAAAGCCTCTATTTCTGTGTTCATTGCTTCCCTCCATTCAGCTATCTCCTTGGCTTCTTGAACGTTGTTAGGAATTTTTTCTGAAAGGATGGTGCAAAAAAACTTTTGCAACATTGGCCACTCCCCCCTGTTTGTTTCAACGAGTATTTCGAGGTGCGAGAGATCTGTTCTAGTAAGTACTGGTTGGGAGGGATTCCCCTATATCTTCTTGGGGAAGAACTCTCTGTTGCTCCACTTGCTCCTCAAGATGACTTTCGGGATCATCATGGTTGGAAGTATCATTTTGTAAATTATCACGATGTTCTAAATTGTTTACCTCATTGTTAGTCTCTTAAAAATCTGGTGTGGTTTCGGTGACTTCGACCGGATGGACATTGTCTTCAGGAGATTCATTGGATGGGTTATCTTCTCCCATGTTGAACGAAGTGGGTTCAGCGGCACTATCTACCGGCTCTGTTTTGAAATCCGTCAAACAACTATGATATAGCGTTCAATAGAACCAATCGAGTGACTCACCTAGTTTCTCCCCCTGAGTACTGGATTGGTGGTCAAAAAATAGGCCGACTCTATGAAGTCAAGGTCCATGGTGACATGAACCCGACGACTAACGGGGTTATAACAACGATAGCCCTTTTGATTAACACCATACCCAACAAAGACACAATTTTCGGAACACACACTTAATTTATTTCGATCCGTTTCAGGGGTGTGAATGAACACGGTACAGCCAAAAACTCGAGGAGGTAAAGTCATAATGGATGGGACTTTAGCCTTTGTAGCTAGGACATCTAGAGGAGTTTTATGTCCTAGAATTTATTTTGGAGGCGATTAACAAGGTAGGCCGATGTGGCCAGACAGTGGAACATGAGACTCAATCATAATGGCACACGTTTTTTCAAGAAGTGTACGATATTTTCGTTCTGACGTTCCGTTCTGTTGAGGAGTGTTAGGACACGTAGTTTGATGGATAAGGCCATTTTCTGGAAAGAAAATTTTCATTGTCTTGTTCACAAATTCCGCCCCATTATCGAAGCGGAGGATCTGAATACTTTTTCCAAACTGAGTTTGAACCATCTTGTAAAAACCAACAAAAATTTCAGCAACTTCAGACTTATGTTTCATGAAGTAGACCCAATTCATTCGTGAAAAATCATCCACAAATATAACAAAGTATTTGAACCGACTATTGGTAAGACATCGGAATGAATTAATGAAAAACTGAATCGAATCCAGTATCATTTTTGTGGAACGAGGCCCTATGACTTTTTGCAAGAATGCATGTTTCACAAACCT
>NW_027497566.1:0-67701 GCF_021521415.1 Bidens hawaiensis | reverse complement strand
GAGACTTGAAACAAGATCTAACAAATCTATGTTGTTTCGTAGACTACAACTAATGAAATTATAGTCTATGAAAACACAATATCTAGTTGTAAAGTGGCGATTATCTAGATAACTAACTTGGTTAACATCGTATTAGCGTGAATCATAGTGTGAGTTGATCGTTTAATAAACAATCCAAGAGAAAATTGTGCCTTAAAGACAATGAATTATACATTTGAGTGCATTATCGACCTTTGATTAATAGTAAAAGACCGTTCATGTGAAAGATTAATCGAGGAACTAAGTGAATGATGTCTTACGAGTTTATGTGAGTAGTAGTTTAATACACGGGTTGCAAATTGGTCTATGCATATTGATAACGTAAATCGTTTTTTACCATTAATAAAAACTCATTGTTACACTAAATATGGTTTGTTAGGTTTATGCGTGTTACTTAATATATAAGGGGGCATAACCTATAACACATGAGTTCCTTCCATGCCCTCTTCTCTCGAGTCTCGAGCAACACTTTTACGACTTTATCAAGACCAAATTTACTTGAAATGCTTTTAGCACGCATCAACTTTGTATGAGACTATGCACACGTACTTTTACCAATGTTGCAAAAATGGGTCAACTCAGCAAGTCAGCATTGGAGTCAGCTAAGCACTCGGACCTCAAGGGGTTCTGAATCCCTTTTCTACAACGTGGTCAATAATACTTGGATTCGGTCAACTCAGTCAATGGCCAGGTTTGACTTACATATAAAACCTAATACTTCTGATCACAGGTATGGTTTTTTTTATTACTTTATTTTATTATTATTTTTTTAATCTCCTGTTCGTGTTTATATTGTCTAGTTTCGACTGTTATGGTTCATTTGATGATTAAAATCCACTTAATTCGAATTCTAGGGTTTATGAAACATTGAATGCTAATTTTGTGCATAGTTGGAATTGGAATTGTAGGGTTTTTGAATTTGTTAACAAGTTATGTAATCTATATATATCTATTAAAAAAATTCATTTTGCCTCATTCTTATTGGTTAATTTTGTAATATTCCAAAAAAAACAAGTAATTATAGAATTTCTTATTAATAAAATAATTCAAAAATAAAATCAAAATTTACGATTCAATTAGATGCGTTTCCATTTTTGACTCAAATCAATTCTGGAACCATATCCGTTTTTCACAACCCTAATTTACATCCCCTTCTCTCCCCCTCATTGTTTGTGAATCACACAAATCCAGTTGTTAAACCTAATTTCCATTTGGCGGCTCAAAATTCGATTGTTGTTCACTGTCAATCGTTTATGGTATTGTTGGCTCTTTGATTTGGAGACTTGTAGCAGATTAAATATCACTGCCACTGAAGTTCTGTGCTTGGCGTGGCAAAATTGCAGGATGTCAAGTACCCTATGCTAACTCTATTATAGCTATCACAGGTTGATTACTTTGAACAGATATGAGCCTCTTTATTGTGATTGATAGTTTTTATTTTGGTTTCTTTATGTGGTGATGCAATGTTTGTGATTGGATGTTTGAGAGGTGTTGGGATGTTTGTTGATCATGTACAAATCGGGAAAAAAGAAGACACCAATAATCAGAAAAAAAAGCAAACCGGAAAAAACCTTTTTGTAAATCTCATTTTAATATCAACACTAATAGCTTTGTATTCGTAATATTGTAAGTAATGAAGAGATTCTAAACTAGAGTTTCGGGCCAAGCTGATATAGAAAATGAATTGTTTTGATCCCTAAAATATAGTGGTGTCATAGTGAGTTTTGTTTCCTTGATATGTTTATATCCATTTATATTCATGAAGTAAAATTCATATCTTTTTGGAAGAGTGTTCTGGTGGTGATGACATTGTGTTGTCTGTTATAAGTACAACACTAATTTTTTTTATTTCAAATCTTGCAAGTTAAGGCTATAAAGTAAACTTGACTATTATAAATGATAAGAAAATGGTTGTAACTATGAGTGTTGCAAACCAAATTTATACAAAATCATTGTAAGAAGTAAGATCATGAGCAAGGTGTTCGAAATACTAATTTGTTTCTTTTAAGTTGTTTGTTTATTATTATGATTTGTTTGTGTTATATCTTCTATACTAGAATCTCAAAATTGCTTGATATATGGGAGGAATGATGGTTTTGTTTGCAATGAAATACTTATTTGTTGTGAATAAAACATTTGTAACAGTTTTTCTGCTATGATTTATGTATTAGGCCACAACAAATTCCATTTGAAACAGACCAGTTTTAGTATGACTTGGAGAATTTCGGGCAAGTTCAACTTGTGTTCAACCCTTTAAGTAAACGAGTTTTGCTACTTGTGTTCTCTTATAGCTGGCAAAATGGACGGGTCATGTCAGTCGGTGCAACACATAAGAACCGGTTTAGTTGGTACAAGTTAGGGTCAAAACTGGTCATTTTAAGAAAAATATTATTTTTTGTTCATAATATGTTTTCTTTACACTTTTTTTTTACGTTTACACACAAATATAAAACTCACTATAACTGTTAAGTTTCTTGTGTGTTGTTGGAGTTGAGTAAAATGTGTCAACATCATCTAAAATTAAAAGTTTAGTAAGATGACATATTTGAAACCGGAAAAAAAAAGTGATAAATGCCTATAGCTTTATTAATATTACACTTTATTTGCCGATATTACCAGATTTGAAGTTACTCTTGCTTCTAATTTTATAACCTAAGGCATGAATTAGAAAAAAAAAAAGACATGAAGTAAGCCACACATGTTTATTTTTTGTTGATTATGGATGGTTAATAATTTAATATCATTAAACCCTCAATTTGAATCATTTGGTAATTTTTTTTACCGATAGAAACTCTTGCAACTGTTAGTTCAGTAGCAAGATATGTTGAAAACTAACATAACAATATACTTAGAAGCATTTGTTTACATTTTCAGCTCTTGTGACTGAGTTTTGATGTGTTTTTTGTACATGATTATCACAATTTGAATAACTAGAATCATATAATAAGATAATGAATGAGATTTTATTTTTCAAACCCGTGTAACACACGGGTTTATAACCTAGTTTTAATATCCACACTAATAGCTTTGTATTCGTAATATTGTAAGTAATGAAGAGATTCTAAATTTTGAAGTAAATTTTTTGTGTGCTGCATGAGTGGAAAATCTCATTTTAAGGAGAATAACATGTCCTTATTAAACATACAAATCACATAGGTAACTTTTTCTTAACGTGGTACTTTTCTCTACAAACCAAATGAATCCAGCTTGCAAAGGAGTATGATTAGAAACTATGCATCTTTTGTTTTTGCAGATAATGCTAGAGTTATTGTGAATCCTAAGGGAAAAATGAACGGTAATTTTAATAACGGTTACTACCCTTGCATCGTATTTGGGTTATGTGTAATCTCCTATTTATCAAACGAATCAAATTTAAAAGGATCATTTTTTTTAAATGAGTCCCGCTTTACAAATATCATAGTACTGGTTTTATAGCCCGTGTCACACACGGGATAATTCAAATTATAAAATTATAAGTAAAACAAATAATTACATAGCGCATATGAAAAAAAATGTATTACATCTATGCTTATATCTATACAATGTGTACATAAATTGATTTTATTTATCACAAAATGTTTTTTTTAAATGAACTTAATAAAAAAAAATGTCCGTAGCAAAATCGTACCCGAGAAAATGCTTCTTTCTATTGAAAAATTCATTCTCAGTGTCATATATGTATAATTGAAAGAATTTTGGTTATGAACCAATTTCAAAAATAAGACTTCTCATACGATTGTAGTTCTACCTACTCAGCCTAAATACAAAAGAGCGTTATCTTTATTGATATATTTATCAATTTACCACCCATCAAAGGAGAGTAGGATATTAAATTGTTGCAATGGATGTTCTTCAAGAACTATGTTTTTCTGAGCTACATCATAAAAATGATTTTGATAAGTTTTAGAGGGCTTCTTTGACAACATAAAAAATAGTATGTTAGCCAATTCAATTTTGTGAATATTTTGTTTCATTTGAGCATACTTTTGCATAACATGCTTCCCATACAACATTTTGATCACGATTGAAGGAAAAATTAATGTTGACATAAATATTTCAAATTTGATAAAAGTTAGAAGCATTGATAGGCATGGGGGTGGTATGTCGAAAGTGTTCGCAATCTTTTCTTAAATTTTAATAGTTGAGGGAAAAATAGTCAATTTGCCAAATCCTGAACCTTTTGATTATTTCAAAAAAATGCCCTTAAAAATAAAATTGAAACCCGAATCATGTTTAAAATTCTAACTTTCATATTTTTGACATTTTAAAGTCAACATTTTGAACTCATAACAAATTTAACGATAAATTTATTTTGCATTCTCAAACTTTTAAAAATACTCAAAATTTTCATTTTTGACCCGTAACAAATTTTGACCCAAATGTAGTTAACTTGTATCAAACATGTATTTACCAACTTTTGACCCATAAAATCAAATTTAACTTCCACAAAAAACCCGAAACAATTTTCATTTAAGAAACATGATTTGTAGTTGATTTTTGGAATTCACCAAGTATTTTGAAATATATAGTAAAATAATATGTTAATATTTATATTTATAAAAATATATAGATATTATAAATATAGTATAAAAAAAAGTGAATAATTATTGATTTATTACATATATTAGTTTTGGAGGGAAAAAATTTGTAAGAATTAACCAAAACATGACAAGTGTCCTAATTTATTAACTTTATTAGAATAGGTAGATATGAACACTGATTTCACTGTTAAGTTGTAGTAATATTTTAACACTTGAACTTTTTTATTTAGCAAATTCAAGATTTCATGTTTTGTAGTCTCGAAAGACACGAGGTTGAGGAGTGTCATCTGTTACGTTCAGATTCATAAGTTATATGATTTATAAAAGGTTTTATGTAGAATGAAGTTTAATGTGATTGTTTTTTAACTTTATGATCCAGTATTAAAAAGGATTTTGAATAGGCCTGTAAATGAATCGAACGAACACGAACATGGGCATGTTCGCGTTCATCCATTTAACTCTCAATAGTTTAACTTTAAACGAACATGAACACGAACACAAATAGTTAGTCGAATAGATATTTGTGTTCGTGCTTCTTCGTTTATGTTAGTTTGTTAAAAAATCTAAATGAACAATAACGTAAAGGAACATAAACAAACATAAGTGAACAAACATAAATGAACAAACGTAAACCAGCATAAATGAACACAAACGAACAAAATATAAAGCAATAAGTACATGATTAACATCTACAAAATTACATGGTTTAAGGACCACAAACGAACGCACAAATGAATGAACATAAACGAACGTTGATGAACGTAAATGAATTAACGAAACATAGTGTTCATGTTCGTTAGTTTAATTAAATAAATAAAATTTTTGTTAGTGATCATTCGTTTTTTAAATAAACGAACTTCATGCCCAATGGCTCACGTACAGTTCAATGAACTTGTGGCTTAATTTTAAAGATAAATAACATAATACAACTTAAATTTTAATGAGTTCATAGTTATTATAGGTTTAATCAAGATAGAGCTCAAGGTTAAAAATAATGCAAAGGTAAGGACAATTTAGGCATTTCAGATTCAACAAACTTATAATTTTAAAATTTTAACAGTAGCTAATATTAGCAGCTGTTTTTGGATCAGATTTCAGGCCAATATTTTAGGGTCTTTATTTCAGTTTTGTGGGAGCTGCTAATAATAAGACCCTTTTGAAAAGTTTGAACATTACTTGCATAGTAACTTTTGCCACTTCAATTCTACCTGAATGATTTCACTTACAAAGTTGTTGGTGGTAAGATGGTTCTTTTTTAATCAATGATATTATTTGAGAAACTTTTTATATTTTTCATCATTTCTTTATTTAGTACACGACAGGGAGGATGTAAAAATTGCAAAATTTTTTGACAACTGTTTTGGCTTCGTTAACAAAGCTAAAAGAACAGGTGGTGTGTTGGTACATTGCTTTGTGGGAAGATCCAAAAGGTGCTTATAGTTTCTTAAAAGATATTTTATTTTTGGTTTGATAACGCCTAACTGCATATTATCTCTTTTGATGTTTTTATTGTATTCTTTCTAAGTTATACATTAAACATGCTTGTACTAATTGAACTCAGTATAGATATGTTACTATTTCTATTCTCAAATTTATATATAGTTGAAGAGGTATGCACCCGTCTTAACATCGAGCGGGGCGGGTCAACCCACAAGATATAGACAAGAGGCTTGAAATCAGGATGTCATGAAGACACAAAGCCAAAACCTATGCGCGTGGCGCATATCACATATGCTCACGCATATCACATATGTTCACGCATCACATATGCTCACGCATATCACATCTGCGCGTGGCGCATCTGCGTGTGGCGCGTATCACATATGCTCACGCATCATATGCTCACGCATCATATGCTCACGCATATCACAACTGCGCGTGGCGCATCTGCGCGTGGCGCATATCACATGCTCACGCATATTACATATGCTTGCGCATATCACATCTGCGCATGAAACATCTGCGCGTGAGAATAAAGAGAAGACCTCGCGCATCCCCAGGATGGGCGCATATCACACATGCACATAATCAACCACGTCCTTATCCGAATCAGGATAAGGACAACCATGATTGTGCTCATCAGACAACCTTCCAGAATGTATCTTTTAAGGAATAAAGAATATGCTGATGTTGACAGCTGCCAATGAAGGGTGGACAACTCAGCAAAACCCATGTGCTACCACGTGATTGCACATGGGTCAGGTGAAATACCTTGGTAAGAGAATAATCAATGAAAAAGCACCAGGTGTCCTAAGGACACATGGCGCGGAGCAATAGGAGGAGGCCAAAAAGGCCCTAGTTGGGTCTGAGCCCAATCATTGGAAACCCTAACACTATAAATACCACACCACCTCCACAAGGGGAGGTAAGCAAGAAAATACACCCTAAATCCTTACTCACTTTCAGATTATTATTATCTTCTCCTACAATATCTTATTCTCACACCGGAGGGTTACCCCAAAGAGGACCCCTCTGTCCCTTTCTGAGGGGTAAGTTCACGGTGCTGCTCGTTTTGTAGGTGGAAGAACTCATACTCCGGAAAACCATCGGTGATATAGCACACTCATACCCGAGGAAAGTTGATCGTCTACTAGTAAGTCGATCCACGTTTCTTCATTGGCGCCATCACATGTTACAACGGCAACAAAACCACTATCTCATCAGTTCTCTGAAAATCTTCACCATGGTTTCCGGTGTTCGAAACAGCGATCAAGTTCTGGAGGATAATGAGCTTGAGGATGTTAATGAGGGACAACAGTTTCTGAGGGCGCCGCGCGATACTGCGTGCACCACCAGTAACCATCCCTTCATCACAAAACCTCATAGCCAGACTGAAACTCCTCCAGACGATCTCACGTTCCAAAATCTGACTGGTGCAAAACAAAAAGGACCAATGGGTCCGGAGGTTGAAACCAATGACCCTAAAGAATGGCTCATAAACGAACAACGGCGTTTAATGGACAAATACAATGAGCTGGTCAAACACAAAAAGTTAGCCGACTTAACACAAAGGCTCGCATTTGATAAACAAACCATTCAGGGAACAACAAAATGGGCGCGCGCGCCGGAAGATGGTCACTCTGTTCACACCGAACACGCTGATTTTAGTGATGAGGAAGAAGTGCACAGCATGAGGAAGACGCGAGATACTCATGCAGGAGGTTCACAGCTTCGCGCGCATATGAACATAGCGCCTGGAGCCAAAGTTGATATGGATCTATACACACCGTACAACCCACAAGCGAGAAAGCAAGTGGACGTAACCACACCATATAGACCAGCCATCTTGGTGAAGCATTCAAAATTCACTGAGCGCATTGCGAAGGCTCCCATTCAACACAGAACCAAGATGCCAAGTGGTCTAGGCAAGTACGATGGTACAACAGATCCAGATGATTTCTTACAAGGTTTTTACAACACTGGAAACCTAGAAAGCTGGACGATGCCAACATGGTGTCACATGTTTGCTCGCTGCCGCACGGGCGCAGCGCGTGTCTGGTTCAAAAGCTTGCCGACTGGACAAATCGATGGGTTCGAAGAGCTATTGGAGAAGTTCCAGGCTCACTTTGTACAGCAGTGCAGACACACGCGCGACCCCGATGACATCATGCACTGCGTGCGCAGGAATGATGAAACCATTGAAGACTACATAACCCGTTTCAATCAGGAATCTCTTGCAATTGGAGGTATCACTGAGCAACTCTTGCGCGTGGCCTTTATACAAGGTGCGCGCAGTGATCAACTCCGCAGAGCTCTCGTGAGCAGAGATGGCATGCCAACCACTTGGGCTAAGCTTATGGAAGCATCGCGAGTCTTCGCGCGAAATGAAAAACAAATTGCCCAAGACAGAGCAAGAGATAGAGGGCATCAAACAGAAGCACCACGCAACAATGAAAGGAGGGGCAAACAAAACTTCGTATGGTCCAGGTTGCAACAAACCAGTTATTCTCCCGCAGAAAAGCAAGCGCAACCAAGTTCACCCCAGCCCCAAAAAGACATTCGTAATCGCGGAGAAGGTGACAAGAGGGAAGGCGGCAGAGATCCTAACAGACCTCTACCAAGAATATGGACTCCCCTCACCAAAACGCCTTCGCAAGTGTTAAGCACAGAGAATGTCCAGTTTAAAAGCCCCAAGCCATTGCTCCATAAGGGACCACAAAACAGTGGCAAGTATTGTGAGTTCCACAAGTCCACAGGGCACAACACCGATGCGTGCCACCATTTGAAGGATGCGATTGAAAGAGATGTGAAATCAGGCAAGTTGGCTCACCTGGTGAAAAACCCAAGACCAGAGAATGAACAACCAGATGGAGCCTCAGCGAGTAAAAAATTCAAAAGAATTTGTGTAGCTGAAGGAGGAAGGCAAGGGCAAAGATCGAGGAAGAGAAGCGCGCAAATCCAAGGGGATTGGCGCGAGCAACAAGTATTCTTCCCAAGAATCAGAGGAGGCCCGTCTATTAGCAGTCCTCTAGTCATCACTGCACACATCGCTCATTATGAGGTGTCAAAAGTCCTGGTGGACACCGGCAGTGAATCAGACATCATGTATGAGCAATGCTTCAGGAAGTTGGATCCAGCAGACCAAGCAAGGCTCGAAATTGTGAATGCACCAATCTCGGGTGTCTCAAACGAAATCATTCACCCCCTAGGTCAGATACAATTCGAACTAACTATGGGGGATGAGAAACACAAGCGAGCTGAAATTGTCAACTTCTTGGTCTTGCCCACCACTTCATGCCATAATATGATCTTGGGTAGAGGAACGATTGCCCAATTCAACGCCATACCGTCACCAGCGCACGGCGCGTTGGGGTTCCCAACACCAACAGGAGTAACATTTGTATACCGAGATCATTTGTGCGCAGTAACAAGTATACCGCGAGAAGGGAGAATGAAGCTTCCAATGGCAAACAACGCGCCAGAGGAATGGATTCTCAACCCAAAATTCCCAGAACAAACAATCACAATTGGAGCTACAATATCAGATGACACAAGGGTGAGAATGAAAAGATTGCTCACAACGTATATATCGGTCTTCGCGTGGCAACATTCTGATATGACTGGGGTTCCGCGAGACCTGTCGCAGCATTCTCTCAACACATTCAAGTCTGTAGAGCCAATTGCTCAAAAGAAAAGAGTCATGGGGGATGAGTAGGCAAAGGCCATGAATGAGCAAGTAGAAGATCTGCTGCGCGCAAATATCATCCGCCCAATACGATACCAAACATGGGTAGCCAATCCTGTGATGGTAAAGAAGAGCAATGGGTCATGGAGAATGTGCATTGATTTCAAGGACCTCAACAAAGAGTGTCCAAAAGATTGTTACCCCCTCCCAAACATTGACGCGAAGGTGGACTCTGTGGCGCCATTCAAGCTCAAATGTTTCCTGGATGCCTATAAGGGCTATCACCAAATTCAAATGGCACCACAAGATGAGGACAAGACTGCCTTCAGAACTGACAAGGGTGTTTTCTGTTACACAAAAATGCCTTTTGGTTTGAAGAATGCAGGAGCCACTTACCAAAGACTCATGGATGCGGTTTTCAACGAGCAAATTGGAAGAAACTTAGAAGTCTACGTGGATGATTTGGTGATTAAAAGCAGGGAGGAAAGACAAATGCTCAAAGACATCGAAGAAACCCTTTGGCGCCTAAAGGAAGTAAACATGAAGCTCAACCCGAGCAAATGCACATTCGGCGTAGAAGAAGGGAAATTTCTCGGTGTAATGGTCACCAAGGATGGTTTCAAGGTGAACCCAGAGAAGGTGGAGGCTATCCTTGACATGCCCTCACCATCCACCATGAAGGAAGTTCAAAAGTTGAATGGTAGATTAGTATCAATTAAAAGGTTCCTAGCGAACCATGCAAGCAAATCTACCCCATTCGTTAACACATTGAGAAATTGCTTAAAGAAAAGCCAATTCAAGTGGACGCCTGAGGCCGAGCAAGCTTTCAGCGAGATAAAAGAATGTCTGATAAATCTGCCTGCGCTCACAGCTCCACTACCTGGTGAAACTCTAACGTTGTACCTATCAGCAGGAGAGCGCGCCATTGGCGCAGTGTTGTTGGTGGATCGCAAGGGAATCCAAACACCAATCTATTATGTAAGTCGGGTGCTGACAGATCCTGAGACGCGCTACACCATCATAGAAAAGTTAGTTTTATCACTAACACATGCGTCGCGCAAGCTTCATAGATATTTCAATGGTCATCCCATTGAAGTCCTGACTGATTACAACATCCAGCAAGTCTTGCGACGTCCTGCGCTCTCAGGAAGGCTGACAAAATGGGCGCTGGAATTAGGGGAGCACACGATCACCTACAAACCTCGTCCAGCAATCAAGGGACAAGTCTTAGCTGATTTCATTGCAGAAATCCCTGAAGGAAAAGTCGAAGAGGCTCAGCGCGAAGTAGACCCTCCGCAAGCCAATAATGAAGAAAATGTTTGGAGATTATTCACTGATGGAGCTTCAAACAACGAAGGGTCCGGCGCAGGCCTCAAACTGGTGGATCCAGAAAGTCATGAGTATACTTACGCAATCAGGTTGGATTTCAAGAGCACCAACAATGAAGCCGAGTATGAAGCCCTGCTGGCTGGTCTGCGCATCGCGCACAAGTTCGGAGTTAAAAAGCTAGAGGCTCATGTCGATTCATACTTGGTAGCAGCACAGGTCAATGGCCTTTATGACGCCAAGGAGAACACTATGCCTCTGTATTTAGAGCAGGCGAAGAAACTCACCGAGCAATTTGACTTCTTCAGAATCATACATATTCCGCGCAGTGAAAACAAGTCTGCCGACGCGCTGAGCAAGATGGCATCAACCAGCTTCGATCACTTTGGCAAAGATGTCAGGGTGGAAGTAATGAGCAACCCGTCGGTGGGAGCGAAGTCTGTCCTTGTAATTCATACAACACCTTCATCATGGATAACTCCATTAATGGAATTCTTGAAGGAGGGAAAGGTACCGGACGATCGCGCACAGGCGAGGAAGATAAGACACAAGTCGCAGAACTACGAACTGCTTGATGGTACGTTATATCGACGCTCTTATCTTGGACCGCTCATGAAATGCCTGGACGCTGAGGAAGCAAGCTATGTGATCAGAGAGATACACAAAGGAATCTGTGGAATACATGCCGGCCCGCGCATGGTGGTTGCCAAGGCAATGAACGCAGGTTACTATTGGCCAGGCATGTACTTGGACGCGTTAAAAGAGATCCAAAAATGCAAAGCGTGTCAGAGCTATGCGCCAAACACCATGCGGCCAAAGAACAACTTGATTCCGGTGACCTCCGCATGGCCTTTCCACAAATGGGCAATCGATATTGTGGGTCCCTTACCACAAGCGCAAGGGCGAGTAAAGTTTTTGGTAGTGGCAGTAGACTATTTCACAAAATGGGTTGAAGCCAAGCCACTAGTAAAAATCACAGCCGAGGCAATGAAGCAATTTATTTGGAGCCACATCATATGCCGTTTTGGCCTGCCAATGGAAATTGTGAGCGACAATGGCAAACAATTCACTGACAGGAAGATATCCAGTTGGCTCAAGGAATTGTGCATCAACCAAGTCTTCACTTCAGTATACCACCCTCAAGAGAATGGCCAAGTGGAGCGCGCGAACCAAAGCTTGCTGAATGGGCTGAAGAAAAGGTTGGAGGGAGAATCCCATTCATGGGTTGAGGAGCTACCAAATGTCTTGTGGGCGCACAGGACATTAAGCAAAACCAGCAATGGCGAATCCCCGTTCAGCCTAACCTATGGAACGGAGGCTATGATTCCAGCAGAGATTGGATGCCCATCCTATAGAGTGCTCATGATGAGTAAAAAAGACAACGAGCAAGAAAGGAGGTTGGATCTCAACTTACTTGAAGGGCGCAGAGAGGCGGCTATCATCAGTGAAGCCAAATACAAGAAAAAACTAGAAAAATATTACAATCAGCGCGTGAAAGAATGCCACTTCAAGAAGAATGATTTTGTCCTTCGGAACAATGAAGCTAGTCGCGCAATACCCCCGGGAAAGATGTCTCCCAACTGGGAGGGACCTTATCAAGTCTCGGAAGAATTGGGAAAAGGCGCATACGCTCTAAAAGATTTGAAGGGAAAGAAGATCCCGCGCACATGGAACACAGCACAGCTTAGAAAATGTTTCATGTAAAAGTTGTCAAGTTTGTAATAAAGGCCCTTTAAGCCATTATGAATAATGATGCGCGCTATTTTCTCTTACTGTGTGTTCTATTACCTTTTGCATACATGTTTCACACTTCCCTTTATTAATTTTGAGCAATATGACAACATTGTATTGACATCAAATTAAAAATAAAACGAAGTAAAACATACATGCGCGAGCTTCAAGCTCAAACGCGTTAACGAGTTTTAACTCTAAAACGTCAGGGCCTTATCCCAATAATATGAGCCTTAGCTCAGGGCCTTAGCCCAATAATACGAGCCTTAGCTCAAATTACTCACAACATCCATCCTACATGCTGCGCAACTAAACCATAAAAATACCTAAGCACAGCTAAGGCAAAGCACATGCCAAAACATAGTTGTTAAGGTCTCAGGTCGAGGTCGCGCATGGGATTGCAATGGATATCAGAGTAACACATACTGACAAGTAAAGGCTAAAAAACTCATTCATAATTCCCTATAATAAATGCGCGATAACGTCGCGCAAAAGAGGAATAATGAAATGCCAAGGCACGTGTCAGCATATTCAGAATATTGCTAAATAACTTGAAATATGACAAGGATTAAGTAAAACAATTTCCTTACAACCTTGTTCAAGTTTCAATGTGCAAGCATATCTTATATTCAACAAGCAAACACATGCAATATAAAGAGATGAATTGGGAATGCGCAAGATGCGAATAAGGGAAAAACAAAATTTCATTCCAAAACATAGAAGTTTATAAATTTACAAAATGATGAGATAAAAACTACAAACAAAAAAAAAAAAAAAAAACATGAAGGGCTTTTCAAGTCTCTATCTCAACATCAGCCTCTTCATCGCCCTCATCATTACCTCCTCCCTCAGCATCTGGCGCAGCCCGCTCCTCGTCATCTCCAAACTTACCATAATCAAGCTGTTCGTCTTGAATGGAGTCGTCTTCTATCACGATAGTGTCAGGAGTAGGTCCTTTGGCCACGCCAGAGCCGCTAGCAGAGGCAGCATTGCCCGCGCCATCATCGCTGCCACCAGTCCCTTCACATTCGTCAAGTAATTTCTTTAGCGCGCCAAGATCGGGCTGGTCAGCAAGCGCGGCTATCTGCAAGTCACAAGGAAAAGTATGAGTACAAAAGATTAGGAAAATAAGTCAAGGTAAACTCATTAAGGTTAAAATACCTGCTCAAGGATGGGAATTGGAGTATTCAAGTACTTCTCCCCCACCTCGGCCATGTCAGCGCAGACAACGTCGAGCTGATAAGGGTAGTCGGATGGATTCTTCTTCAGCATGCCATATTCATAGCCATCCTTAAACCTTTCAGCTCGACCCACCAAGCGCGACGCAGCATTGCAATCCATCACAAGGGTCTGAAACTCGTCTGAGTATTTCATCGCATAAGCGCAACGAGTCACACCCTGTGAAACTAGCCATTGACGATCCTGCGCGAGGGAAGAAACAGACTTCTCAAGAGCAGGAATCTGAGAGTTTAACAACTCAACAGTTTCCTTGGTCTGTTTTAGCTCTTCTCTGTCGGACGCTGCTGCCGCCAAGGCTTCATTCCTTTCCGCTCGCGCAGCATCGAGCTCTTCTCTGTTAGACGCTGCTGCCCGCCAAGGCTTCATCCTTTTCTGCTCGCGCAGCATCGAGCTCTTTCTTCAGGCGCGCAACCTCACTCTCTAATGAAGATTTGTCAGTGATAGCCTGCACAAGAGTTTGATCACGCGCCTCTGCCTCCAACTCCAAGTCACGCGCTCGGCGCGCGTACCTGGCTGCATCCGCTTCGGCCGCCTGCAGCTTCTCCCGCGCAGCCTGCAGCTCATGCCCGCGCTTCACAAAGGCAGCGTTGGCACTTGCTCGGTTCTCGCTAAGTTCTGCTTGGAGTTTCTCAGCTCTCTCTCGAGCGTCAGAAAGATTCCAAGCAGAAATCTTAGCCTCTTGCTTGGCCTCCGCAAGGGCATCACGCACTTTTATATAATCATTGCGAAGCTCTTGGGAGGCAGCAAAGAACGCAGACCCAGCAAAAAAGTGGTCGTTGAGCAAGTCCACGCGAGCGCGGTCCTCCTGAAACCTCCTTTCAGCCGGAGGCACAGAGTGAGCCCAGAAGTCTTCACACACGCCCATGGATTGAAATGAGCTATCCTTAGTAATATTCCATCTCGGGCGGTATATGTGATCGGCTTCCTGCAAACACAAAGCAACGCAAAAGCAACGTTTTAGTCATCTAAACACTAATCTGGAAGTCCGCACAGCGGAGCAAAACAAACTTATACCTGCGGAGAGCCGGCAGAAAAGTCAGCGCCAGCCCCACGAGAAGAAGGCTGCGCCACGAAATCTCGTGGCGCTACAGGGCTTGCACGGCCGCCATCGGAATCTTCAAAATTGACCTCCTCATCATCCTCTGTAACAGGTCTTTTCTCCTGCGACTTGGAAAAATCAAAAACAGTCTCGCGAGGAGGGCTGCGCGCAGGAGGAGGTGAGGGAGGCCTTGACGCCGCTAGATCAGCGCGTAAAATAGTCTCCTGCTCCTTAGTAATCCCAATGAGAGGAGATTCAGTGCTTGCTGGAGCAGGAGCAGAACTAACGGCGCCGGCGCCGGCGCCAGCAGTGCCACCAGCAGCTTGTGTGCCAGCTATAATTCCTATGAAAAAACCAAAGAGAAATGATTCATGACTTGATCTAAAAGAAAAAAAAAAGTCAGAAAATCAAAGCGCAATAAATACCTTGGCGCACCGCCGTCCGCGAATTGAGCATCGCCATGAAGTCCATTTTCCCCCTTTTCGAGGGTAAAACAGGGGACTTCAAAGCAACCTTCGGCGCAGCCTCGGTACCTTGCTGCGCCTGAGGTTGAGCCACCAAAGTCGCCGGCTCTACAAACATTTGAGTGAGCAAAGATTCATTAATAACTCAATCGGAATCACGCTCATAAAACCACAAAATATAAACAAAGTATACCTGTTGGAGAAGATGAAACAGCAAGCGCAGCGCCGCTTTCCTTGTCCGCCGCGCGAAGAGATGAGGTGGCAGCACCATACCTCGTGTGGACGGGAGGATTGCCCACACCTCGAGGCAAAGAAGACGAGGAAAACTTAGAGGTAAATCCCTTGGTTTTCTCAAGTCCCTTCGCTTGGGTAGGAGGATTCTGGGCAACAGGGGCATCATTTTTCTTCTGTTTTTTACTGGCCCCTGCGCCAGTTTTGCCTTTAGCTTTGCGCTTGAGTTGGGGCGCCTCAACTTCTTCCTTCTCCACCTCCTCTTCCGCGAGCTCCAACTCATAGTTCTCGAGCGCATCTACAATACGTGCAACAGAAATGTTAACCAAATTTGGTATTCTAAAGGCATAAGCATAAGTACAAAGGCTTACCAGGAGCATCGCTGTCAAAGCAAAATTCTAAATCGACAGGGATGAACATATCATCGAAGCGATAGGGGAAAGCAACTTCCCCAGCGCCCAGCGCGACAGAGCCACCCTCCATATGCTCGTCATAGGCGGCATGTACGTATTCCTTGCTTACTGCATAAAACAAGACAAATGATATCAGCAAAACGAATTATATTCGCGCAGAAAAAATGCAATGAGCTAATAACTCACCTAAGCCATCAACTTGGACGACAGGCTCAGTCGCGCTGTCGGTCCACCTCTTGCTCATACCAACCCCCACCAGCGCCTCCTCGCAAATATTCTTGGCGGGGGATGGTTCAGCAGTCAACTTGTTAACCCATGTGCCAGTTGGGTTTTTAAGAACATTCTCATCCGCGGGCGCAGAAGTGATCGCGCGCATGGTCATGCGGATGGGAATCACACCAGCCTTAATATAAAAAAATTTTTCAGACCAGTCATGAAGGCTTTTGAAGGAAACAGTGCAGCACTTAACCTTCTGACTGCGCGGTATGAATGAGAACCAAGAATCTTGGATTTTTGGCTTGTAAAAATATTGAAAGCGCCGAGGGGTGGGCTCCTCGCGCTGAGCCTTGCACATGAACTCAAAATGAGTCATGCGCACTAGTCCACAAGGATGGACTTGGGATATGTGAATCCCATAAAACTGAAGAAGCGCACCCATAAACCTTGTCATCGGAAAACGAAGGTTACAGTGAGTGAAAAAGTGAGAGTATAAAGAGATATATCCGGTGGGCGGATCTGCCGCCGTTTGCCCGGCCGCCGGGAGCAGACAGCTGTACTCAGGGAGAAAACCCTGAGAGGCGATGAGATTGTCGAAATCAGACTGTTTCAATTTGCAGAGAATCTCATCCCATCTCTTCACTGGTTTGTTCTTCCCCACCTCCTCCGACGAGGCCTCGGCAGCCCGTTTACCCTTGCCGGTCTTCTTCAAAGTGGACATAACTAACGATTTTACACGGCGTTTGCTGGGGGAAATTGTGGTGTCTGGGTTATCAGACATACAATTGCGAATCAAACAGCGGTTACTTTAAGCACAGAAATCTGGAAGCAAAAGACAAAGGCTCTTAATCGGAATAAAAATTGAAGGAGAAAGAGCTCTGAAATAACAATGAAGATGAAGAAAACCCACTCAAAAGGCTTGCTTTTATAGGCCCAGGAGAGAGAAAGAAACAGGTACTGATCAGAGTTACGCTCATGCGCCCCCACTCGCAGGTGCAGGCCAACATGAGCGCGACACGTGTTCCTGACACTGTATGAGGAGACATGACAGGCCACTGTAGCACCTCGAGCACACGAAAAGTCTGACACATAACGTCTCCATCTCTGACGCATGTCAGCACCAACCAACCACGTACATGGACGATTCATTTCAACCAAAAGGATAGAATTTCGCGCAACGCACATATGAGAAATAAAAAAGAAAAGACATACCCTATTAAAAGAGCAAACTATTAAGTCTAATATCTATCTTACCTCGCTCGCGCGAGACAAGACACACATTAGACTGGGGGGGCTTGAAGAGGTACGCACCCGCCTTAACATCGAGCGGGGCGGGTCAACCCACAAGTTATAGACAAGAGGCTTGAAATCAGGATGTCATGAAGACACAAAGCCAAAACCTATGCGCGTGGCGCATATCACATATGCTCACGCATATCACATATGTTCACGCATCACATATGCTCACGCATCATATATGCTCACGCATATCACATCTGTGCGTGGCGCATCTGCGTGTGGCGCGTATCACATATGCTCACGCATCATATGCTCACGCATATCACAACTGCGCGTGGCGCATCTGCGCGTGGCGCATATCACATGCTCACGCATATTACATATGCTTGCGCATATCACATCTGCGCATGAAACATCTGCGCGTGAGAATAAAGAGAAGACCTCGCGCATCCCCAGGATGGGCGCATATCACACATGCACATAATCAACCACGTCCTTATCCGAATCAGGATAAGGACAACCATGATTGTGCTCATCAGACAACCTTCCAGAAGGTATCCTTTAAGGAATAAAGAATATGCTGATGTTGACAGCTGCCAATGAAGGGTGGACAACTCAGCAAAACCCATGTGCTACCACGTGATTGCACATGGGTCAGGTGAAATACCTTGGTCAGAGAATAATCAATGAAAAAGCACCAGGTGTCCTAAGGACACGTGGCGCGGAGCAATAGGAGGAGGCCAAAAAGGCCCTAATTGGGTCTGAGCCCAATCATTGGAAACCCTAACACTATAAATACCACACCACCTCCACAAGGGGAGGTAAGCAAGAAAATACACCCTAAATCCTTACTCACTTTCAGATTATTATTATCTTCTCCTACAATATCTTATTCTCACACCGGAGGGTTACCCCAAAGAGGACCCCTCTGTCCCTTTCTGAGGGGTAAGTTCACGGTGCTGCTCGTTTTGTAGGTGGAAGAACTCATACTCCAGAAAACCATCGGTGATATAGCACACTCATACCCGAGGAAAGTTGCTCGTCTACTAGTAAGTCGATCCACGTTTCTTCAATAGTTTTTATGATTCAGGTTTAGAGTTTTTGTTAGAATTTTATGTTTTGGTTTGCTTTGATAGCATTACAATAAACAAATGTCTTTTATGATTGTTTGTTTTCCTTGTCATTTTTGACTCTTAAACACAGGACATTTAACCTAATAAAACAAAAGTTGGGCTAGCCCATACACCGAACAACTATATATGAATTAAAAAAAAACTCAACCAATTTAAGGAAAGTTAAATTGTGGAAATTTAATTGCTTTATCAATATAATCAAATTTATAATTGTTTTCATATAAATATGAATTGTGATTAAAAATCATGTTGTCGTCTGAAATTACATATGTTTCTCTTGAAGATTTCTCTATTTTCATCCGTGTCGTACACCGGTTAATAACCTAGTAAGGAATAAATTAACTGAAAGTGCAACAGTATTCAAACTAACCTCCAATGGCAAATGGTATTCCAACTGGTTGGATATTTTAGACCATATTTTTCAGTATTAGAAATTTAGAATTATATGCGGTAGGGGTGTTTCTTGGGTTTTTTTTTCTGGGTTGTTCGGGTTTTTGGCTAGGAAAAAGTGACCCAATAACCGACCCATTTAAGAGTGCAGGTTGTTTGGGTCAGGTTGTTCTGTTTCCCGGGTTAGATGTAAAATGGAAAAGAAATGTTTTTTCACACAAAATATCAACATTTACTGTGCTTATAAAATAATTTCATCAAATTCAAATATTAATGGACGATATGATATGATAATGTTCAAAAGTCGCAAAATCTAATATTCCAAATACCAAAGACTCCAAACCAAAACACATCTATAAAAAATAGACAATAAATGTTCAGATTTTTTTGGGTCAGGTTGTTTGGGGTTTTTATTGGAAAAAAAATGACCCGATAACCGACCTATTTAAGGTTCAAGTTGACAGTGTTCAAGTTTTTAGGGTATTCTATAATTCGGGTTCAAGTGGCTTTAGATTCCGTTTCGGCTAAAAATGACAGCCCTAAATTATGTGGCAGTCTGCAGCAATTGAACTAATTTTTTACCATCTCAACCTTTATATGTAGGCAACATAGAAAGAGCACATTTAGTTGTTATTATTGTTGCAGGTCATATAATTCTTTACATCTACTGATTTACACATTATTGTTGCAGCCTTGCAGGTCGTATAATTCTTAAGTAATGTCATCATCTAGTACAACTACCCCATCTACTGCATCAACCGTAACTCAAGAGCACCTTAAATGAAAATCTAATGATCCGGGATGGGAATATGGAGTCATGGTGGATCTTAACAACAAAGATATAGTGAAATGTATTTTATGCAAACGCGAGATGCCTGAAGGAATCAATAGACTAAAACAACACATTGCACATATAAAGGGAAACATTGCCTCATGTTCTGAGTTCACAAAAGAAGACTAAATAAAATGTAGAGATGCTCTTCTCAATAACAAAATGAAAAAGAAGGGAAAAAAAAGATGATAATCAATCTTTAAGAGCGGGTGTGATTCGATGAATATTGGAAGTTATGGACATGAAACCATTATCATTGAGGATGATGCAATGGTAGATCCTTTTGGTGCTACAAAGGTTCCCGAAAGTGTATTGAATATGGGAAAGCGTGAAAATGATAATATTTCAAATGTTATTCGTAAGGAACACATAACTCGTGAAAAAGAGTACATTTGTAGATGGGCATACGAGTGTGCAATTCCTTTTCATGCATTTAGAAAACCGAAGAAGTTCTAGATTGAGAGAACTTGACGAGGAAGACTTTGTGTCAGAGGATGAAGAGGATTTGAATGATGAGGTTGAATATGAATCGGATGCGGTTAACATCAATGAATAATATGGAGATACCTTGGAAGACGAGAATGAAAAGATTGTATGTCTGTAATACTTAAAATTGAATATCAGTTTTTGAAATACTTATAGTTTTTTTTTTTTTTTTGAATTTTGAACATCTATCCTTTTGATATATATTGATATTCACGCATTTTGTTATAAAATCTTTGTAAACTTATGATATTTGACAGTTGAATTTGCACCAATTTTTTTACTTGTTTCATCAACTATTTTGACATTAGTTAATCGGGTTCAAGAACCAAACTGAAATTGCAATGACACAAATCGCCAACTCAGGAAAAGAAACCTGCCGTTTATGCAAAGATTCTATAACCGGTAATGCATATAATGCAGTATATTATTCTGTGTTAGCTCTGTTACTTGCAAAATCTCACCTGGTAGATGACTTAGAAGACCGATCAAAAAGTACCAGCGAAGAATTAGAGCTTCTTGACTGGATCATAATTGCTCACCAGCGATTTGTGATAATGTCAATACGAAGATTTGCTAAAACACCCTAAAAAGGCAACATTTCTTATTGCAATTTATGGGTTTGATTTCATAGTATACAATATATGTTTATAAAGATTATCATATACATAACTTTATGGAAAAACTTAGTGTACTTGATCAAGCACACTTTGATTATTATTCTTTTTGGCCACAACAAACACTTAAGCAAAAAGAACTATATATTTTTCATATGTTTTAAGTCAAAACTCTGCTCCTATATGCTACTATTTCTGCTATACTTTGATACATTCTATAGTTTATAATTATAAACCTGCTGTTTTCTTCTAACTTGTGAAGTAACATATTATTCTGTGCTCCTTATTATGTGAGAATTAGGTTGTAACTTAGTTAAAGACAAAATGGTGGAAACCATGAGCTTGCAGTCAATAGGTTTTGTTAGATAAGCATCCATCCCGACCTCTAAACATTTAGCTTCATCTGATGACATGGCATGTGCTGTCAATGCAACATTCGGGACATGCAAATCGGTTCCCATTTCCGCCCTTCTAATTGCTTTCGTTGCTTCATAACCGTCCATCTTGGGCATCTAATATCTCGAAAATATCAATCAAATCATAAACTATCACATAACTATATAACTTATAAGCTATAAAATTTCATAACTTAATTACCTGACAATCCATGAGTATCAAGTCATACGGTGGCGGGTCCCGCATCTTTTGCTGAGCTGTCATTCTGTCTTCTAAGGGACTTTGTAAAGCTTCAACAGCCTGCAATCCATCTCCTACAACTACCACCGTGGCACCCATTTTTTCAAGCATTATAGTTGCTACTCTTTGGAGTATTGGTGTATCTTCTGCCAGCAAAATGCGTACGCCTTCAAGCGACTTTTGAACATTAACGGTCTTCTCTGCATACTGCACACACTTCTCCCGTGCATTACCATTATTACTTGCCACTGGAAATGACTCATTTGCCCCCGGTTTGTTCCTCTCTGAACAAACTTCAGTTAGTTCAAGAAAACAGTTGTTTACAATTCCATATCTTGAAGAAGAAACCGCACGCCTAGTTTCTTCAACTTGAACTATTCCTGTTGAATTAGAATTAGCTGACTTTTCAGAGTCGTTTGAACTTTCCGGATCCGAATGCACATTATCAATTTCAAGAAATTCATGTGTATCAGTATCACCATGTCTTAAAGAAATCATTTTTTCTTTAATGGCAGCTTCCATTATCTGAATCAACTTTGATTTGTATAACGGTTCGTTTACCATCAACAAATGTCCTCGGTTATGAAGCTCCATTTTAATGGTGTTGGATGTATCATGGTTTAAAACCCATGCAAACTTTGCTCTTTTGTCGAATATATCCAAGAAATTGAGCTGTTCTTTCTATATATCCGTGCTTAAATTAAGCAATCCGATATCAATGACTATGATGAAAACCGAAGAGTCGATTTCCTGCTTGCTTATTGGTTCAACTTTTGAACATTCGTACGTTAAGTTTTGTGTGAAACGTGAAGATATAAACAAGTCTTGAAGTATGTGTGTGAGCTCGTTCCACTCACATGCGTCCCACGTTTGCACTCCAATTTTAAATAACCATTTGGACAAAATCATCCGACCCGTACTTCCATTTAAAGCAAGCACTACCTGTAATTACATTACAGTTACCTTAAGTTGTATTTAATTATATAAAATAATGAAATAATGTGAAAAGAACTTTGCGAACCTTTAAGTTATGATCTGCATACTTCAATTTGTAATTTTCTGGTGGTATATCTAAAGGTGTACCAAGTAGTAGATAAAGTTGCATTAGGGTCCCTGGTCCATTCTTCTTCACAACTCTAATTTCTCCACCCATTTTGTTAACCTGTTAATAACATTATTATTATTAATCTTTTTTCAGACATCAAAAATATGTTCCACAAGAAAGTACTTTAATAACTGGTTAGAAATACGGTTTATCTTACCAGAGTTCTAACGATGCAGAGTCCAAGACCAGTTCCACCATGCCTGAACTTATTGAAAGAAAAATCAGAAAATGTATACAAAATATGGTTCAAAATTGGGTAGTATTGCTTACAGTCTAGTTGTTGACGGGTCGGCTTGTTCGAAACTTTCAAATACTGACTCCCATTTGCTTGGATCGATTCCTATACAATAATAAGATATAAACATAACAAATCATAGTCTTTTGAATAATAAAAAACAGAATGCATAATGTTCATTCGTTAATTAAGGAAATTTACACCGCATCCAGTATCATCAACTTCGAACCAAAGAATCACTTTGTTGTCCTTCTTGCAAGAACTTTTCTCAAGCAAAAAATTACCATTTTCGATAAAAGAATGTGGATCTTCACACCATCCTCTCAGAATAATGTATCCTGCTGTAAGCCAATTTCTAATTTAGCTTTTGTAAGTAAAGCTTGATGAAGTTATTAATAGAACATTCGTCTTACACGTTGTAAATTTGATTGAATTGCTGATTAGATTAACAAAAATCTGAACAACTCTAGCAGAATCCCCTTGAACAACTTTTGGCATATCATCTGATCACAAAACAATATATTAACCATTGAGGGAAGATTAAAATGATAATTATGCTGTTATGACAAATACCCGAGAGATCTATAACTGTTTCCACATTGTGGTTTTTGCACTGCACAGAAAACATATCGACTAGCCCTTCAAGTTCTCGCCCCATGTCAAATTCGGCTTCTTCCAGAACCAGTTTTCCTGATTCAACCTGCAACTTATGAGTGATAACTCTGTTAGGATATAACTTAAACATAGCGAGAAAACATTATAGTTTTTTTTATGATGCCACCTTGCTAATGTCCAGAATATTGTTGAGAAGTCGTAGGAGAGCGGTTGAGCATCTACGAATTTGGCTAACTGTTGCGTATTGCTCGTTTGTGAGACATTCATCAGATATAAGAATGTCAAGCAATCCTATGACTGCAGCCATTGGTGTTCTCAATTCATGACTGTAAATGGTAACATGAAAACCATGCTGTGATTAATAAAAAAAAACTGTTTAAATAAGAAAAAGAAAGAAGAAATTTAATAAACAAACTCGCCTCATGTTTGCTAGAAATTGGCTCTTGTAGTTGCTAGATGCCTCTGCTTTCCTTCTTGCATCCAAATGGCTAATTAATTCTGCCCTTAACTTCATTTCCTTTGATACTCCATTTGTTAACACAAATATACAAACACATCCTATAACTAATATACATACAGATGCAGATATAAGTATCATTAATGTCTTGAAAGCTCTCTCATCCACCTTCCCCATTATGTATTTCCTTGGAACTATTAAAACACCTACCTGTAAATGCCATATACGTATAAGAATACGATAACACACACATATATGCATATATGAAACTCAAAGAGAGAAGTAAAGGTACCATAGGAAGTCTCTTTAAATTTAAGAAAAACGAGTCGATGTAATAGAGTTCGTTGCCTAATCTGGCTTTCTCTATATGAACCTCATGGTTAGGTGGTGGTTTCTTCCCATAGGCTTTTAGCAGCCACTTGGCTCCGGTTTGTATGACCGGGTCTTGTGAGTCAACCGCCATCATGAGGTTGGGTCCACCTGTTGAGTTCCTCAGCAATGGAGTTGTGGAAGAAGTGGCCAACAACCAACCCTCTTGAGATGTCAAATAAATATGACCACTATGAAACTCAACAAGCTCTTTCATAAGCTGCCCGACGCTATACAACGAGGTGGTCACACCCACAACCGCCACGATACTCCCCTGAGCCGCATCCCGAACCGGCATAGCCGCAGAAAGCAAGGGCGAATTCGTAAATTTACTCACAGCCACATGCCATGAGGCTGCTCCATATGGCACTTGAGATATCCCTGCAATATTAATCAACTCGTCTGGAGGAATTGCCTTTTGCTTCCCAATCTTCTCACCGGTGTCAGGATCCAGTTGTTCTCGGTACCAGACTGCTGATATGTTACTGTGGATCGTTTGATCGTTCCATCCATGATGAGACGATGATATGTTTGTTGGGTTTCTATGGAAAATTTATACTAAGTTAACCATTTAACTAGTCACAATTAAGGCGGAAGCGTGATATTTACAAACTAAACATATCTATTCATATGTATATATATATATATATTACAAGTTTATATGATATGTGTTCATGAACAACCTAGTTTATTCATGTCATAAGATTACCAATAATCTATATGTTAGAAACCCGAAGCAAGGATCAAATAATACGGGAAAAACTAAACTATCAAAGCTTGTAAAACTTACATTCTTAAACCTTTAAGAGTGTAGTTGATGTTGAAGAAGATGATGATGTTGATGCTAGACTTTCAAAGGAAAAATCCTCAAACGGAATATACCCCGAGCCTCCAACACACACCGAGCTATGTTAGGGAGCTTGAACACGAATAACCGAGACCCGAACCTCCTTTCTTGAATTCTCGGCCGAACCCAAGAACAAAGAAAGAAAGAAGGAAAAGTGGTTTTCTAAAAGTTACTTGAAAGTGTCTTGATCTTGATCTTTATAAAAATCTTTTAATCAAATCATTTTGGTGTTAGGTCTTTTAGTCAAGTAACCAATACTCAACCTTTACCAAACCCATGACAAAATATTGACCAAAATCTTGGGGTGTGGGGCCCACCCAAAACCGGCCCCATATATATATATATATATATATATATATATATTTTTTTTTTTATTTTATTTATTTTATACTTTATAAAATATATAAACACCCCATCTTTTATAAACCATTTTATAAAAGAACACATAGTTAAATAATCATTCCAATAATAATTATTTGAATAAATAAATTAACCAATTAATTTATTTAACACTTTCAAGTAAGTATTCAGAAACCCGATTTTCTGAATGTATCGTGTTCTGTATTTGTCTCATAGATCTTATCTTAACAAATACATAATTGGTGTGTGTCTAACTCGTTATTGGGTATGACCCGACTTGGATCAAACACAACTAGCCACATTAACCTAATTATGTGTCTCGGGCATACGGTATTCCAACAATCTCCCACTTGCACGTGACTCATAAGAAGTTAATGCTAATGGTGAATACCGCCTAACAACAGGTCACCACCCCTAGTGTGTTTGACTAAGTGCCATTCAATAACATCATCCCCTTCAAGTCCATACTTGATATGATATAGGTAAGTCTTATCATTATATCCCTTTGTTACTAGATGTCCTGTCAAATCGAAGAGACACAGAGTGATCATTCTCTCAATGATTTAACTTAACAGGCCTTAAACATCTAAACTCTCAACACATAAGAGGAACAAATTCCATCTTGACTGCATACATCCTCGTTGACATCTCATATGATATCTGAGCTCTTTCTTATACGTCATCGTGTTACTGAAATAACAAAGAAGAGAGTCAAGATATCAGACTTGATGAAAAACCAGATCCGATATGCATCTCAGGTCAAAGGACACAATGATACTCGCCTTTACTCAAGGATTACTTATGATCAGTTGCACTAACTCCATGCAGTGATCCTTGAGAGCGGATCATGTCCAACATTTGTATCCCACAAATATCTATGAACCTTGGTGGCAAACCTATGCCCTATATTCATCACATGAATATCAACCAATCCGGGTTCATAATAGTCTTACCTTCATACTTGTTCCCACAAGTATGATCGACTACGGACTTTTAGAACAACATAAGTCATTCATGGATTAAACATGCAAATATAGAACATAACTCATTGAAAAATTAAAATATAATTAATTTTCATGAGATACCCATTACATTCGTTCTTATACAAACACTAAATACAGATTAAATCCACTCACTAGAATACCGAAGTCCTAATGCACAAACATGACCCTCATGCTTTGGCCTATCGAGGAGCTTCGTGAGTGGGTCCGCAATATTTTGATCGGTATGAACTTTATGAATACATATCTTTCCTTTTTCAACTTCATCCCTTATGTAGTTGAATCTGCGCTCAATGTGCCTCGTTTTCTGATGAGCACGAGGCTCCTTGATCTGTGCAATAGCACCTTCATTGTCACAGAATATTTCTAGGGGCTCCTGAATGGTAGAGATAATCCCTAGATCCATGATGAACTTTTTCATCCATGCAGCCTCTTGGGCTGCCATTGAAGCGGCGATGTACTCAGATTCTATAGTGGATAACGCGACAACATCCTGCTTCGAACTCTTCCAAGAAACAGCGCCTCCATTCAAAATGAAGACATATCCCGACTGTGACCGAGAATCATCTCGGTCAGTTTGGAAACTCGCATCCACGTAACCCTTTACGACGAGTTCCTCCTCACCAGACCCATATATTAAAAACATATCCTTAGTCCTTCTAAGGTATTTTAATATATTCTTGACAGCCATCCAATGACTGTCACCTGGGTTGTGTTGGTATCTACTCGTTATGCTTAAAGCATACGAGACGTCCGGTCTAGTGCACATCATTGCATACATAATAGATCCTATTGCCGAAGCATAAGGAACATGCTTCATCCTATCCTGCTCTTCCTTAGAGCTAGGACTTTGGGATGAGCTTAACACGGTTCCTCTAGGAATAGGTACCAAACCTTTCTTAGAGTTTTCCATCCTGAACCTTTTCAGGATTTTATCAATGTATGCACTTTGATTGAGTCCGATCAATTTCCTTTGTCTATCCCTATAGACCTTTATTCCCAAGATATATGTCGCTTCTCCAAGATCCTTAATTGAGAAACGACTACTTAACCACGCTTTAACGTTTTCCATACTTGGTATATCATTTCCAAATAAAAGTATATCATCGACATACAAAATAAGGAACATGACTATACTCCCACTAGCCTATTTATACACACACGCCTCATCACCGTTTTGGACGAAACCAAACGCTTTGATTTCTTCATTAAAACGATGATTCCACATCCGTGATGCTTGTTTCAACCCGTAGATTGATTTCCTTAACTTACATACTTTATCAGGATTAGATGGATCGACAAAACCTTTAGGTTGAACCATATGGACATCTTCCTCAAGATATCCATTAAGAAAAGCGGTCTTGACATCCATTTGCCATATCTCATAATCAAAATGAGCTGCAATGGCAAATAATATCCTGATCAACTTAAGCATCGCGACCGGCGAAAAGGTTTCATCATAATCAATCCCTTGAGTTTGCGTGAAACCTTTTGCTACAAGTCGTGCTTTGTAAGTATCTAAATTTCCATGCATATCGGTCTTCTTCTTGAAGACCCACTTACATCCAACCATTTTGGAGTTAAGTGGACGATCAACCAATTCCCAAACTTGGTTATCGTGCATGGATTGCATCTCGGCGCTCATGGCTTCAAGCCACTTGTCACAATCAGGTTGTGACATAGCATCTTTGTAGGAGATCGGTTCATCCGAATCGACCAAGTAGCAATCATCCACGAGAAATCCATATTTCTTGGGAGGTCGACTAATCCTACTAGATCTGCGAGCAACGTGTGTATGATCAACCATTTGATCACCTTCAACATCCTCGTGTTGAAAACTAGTATCGACCAACTGTGTATCATCCAGTGATTCTTGAACCTCTTCAAGTTCCACTCTCTTTTCACTAGGTCCTTCCATAAGGAACTTAGTTTCTAAGAAGTATCCTTTGCGTGAAACAAACACCTTTTGTTCACTAGGATCATAGAATATATCCTATATCATCCTTTGGGTATCCTATGAAGATACACCTGATGGATCGAGCCTCAAGCTTATTTGGGGTGTCACGTTTAACATAAACTATGCATCCCCATACCCTTAAATATGAAAAGGATGGAACCTTTCCATGCCACATTTCATAGGGTATTCGATCCACCTTTTTGGTCGGGGCCATATTCAAAATGCGAGCCGCTGTAAGTAGCGCATATCCCCAAAATGATGGTGGTAGTGAGCTTCGTGCCATCATTGATCGAACCATGTCCAACAGTGTTCGATTCCTTCTCTCGGATACTCCGTTATGTTGAGGAGTACCAGGAGGAGTGAGCTGTGAAATAATTCCACAATCTCTAAGATGACTTTGAAAAGCATCACTTAGGTATTCGCCTCCTCTATCGGAGCGGAGTACCTTGATTGTTCGGTCGAGCTGATTTTGTACTTCATTTTGAAATTCCTTGAACATTTCAAAGGCTTCATGTTTGTGTTTCATTAGATACACATACCCATATCGACTAAAATCGTCAGTAAAGGTAATGAAGTACCTTTCACTATTCCTACTAGTGGGCTTGAGAGGTCCGCATACATCCGTATGTATGATACCTAACAAGTCCTTAGCCCTTTCATTTGTACCTTTAAAAGGTTCTTTGGTCATCTTGCCTTGAATACAAGATTCACACTCATCAAACGAACCTAACTCATTTGTTTTCAAAAGACCATTCTTTTGGAGAGTATTTACACGATTCTTGTTTATGTGTCCAAGACGACAATGCCAAATGTAGGAATCACTCAAATCCTTTTTGAGTCTTTTAGTGGAAGTTTGATATAATGAGCTATTTAAGGTATTATCATGAACCAATTCATAAATACCGTTGTTTGGTACAGCTTTAAAATAAAAGATACCATTAGATGATACATGCATTTCTGATTTTACAAATTTAAAGTCAAAGTTACATTGTCTAAGAAGGTGCACAGAAATAATGTTCCTAGTCAAACTAGGAGCATACAAAACATTTCTCAAAACAACTTCCAAACCACTTGGAAGCGATAAAGTGAAGTCTCCTCTAGCGACCACGTGCACCCTTGCACCGTTGCCCATGAAAAGACTCACTTCGCCCTTCTTTAAGTCTTCATTCCTTTTGAACCCCTGCAACCAATTGCAAATATGAGTTCCACATCCGGTATCCAATACCCATGTGTTAGAAGAAATAAGATTTAGCTCAATATTAATCATAAAGACATTACCCGAGGCATGCCCCGCATTCCTCTTGTCTCTTAGCTTCTTTAGGTAGACCGGGCAATTGCGTTTCCAATGTCCGGTCTCACCACAACCAAAACAAGGATCATCCTTATGACCCCTCGGTTCCACAACCTTTTGTTTCTTTGCCATAACCGGTGATTTGCCCTTACCTTTAAGATGCATAGGAGGACCCTTTCTTTTTGCTACCTTAGCCTTAGGATTGGGTTGAGATCGATTCTTGGATCTACCTTCATTGATCGCAAACACGGGTAAAACCCTTTTACCCATGCTCGCCTCGGCTGTTTTAAGCATTGAGTGAAGTTCTCCAATGTTTTTGTCCCACCCGTTCATGTTATAATTTAACACGAAAGTGTCGAACCTTTTCGACAGAGAGTTAAGGATCAAATCCGTTGCTAACTCTTTTGAGATGGGACAGTTGAGCTTGGCGAGACGATCAATGTAACTTTTCATCTTAAGTACATAAGTTGAAACTGGTTGATTATCATCCATTCTACATGCATGCAAGGCTCGAACCGTTTCGAACCTTTCAACCCTCGATTGCTTAAGGAACATTTCCTTAAGTTGAGTAATCATGTCGTACGCATTATGGTGTTCGAAATCCTTTTGGATTTCGGGAACCATAGTCGCCAACATGAGGCATGACACTTGAATGGAATCTTCCGTGTGTTGGACCCAATTCATATATTCGACCTCACTTCCCTCTTCCGGTTCATTGGGGATAGGTGTTTCCAAAACATGATATAATTTTTCTTGTTTTAGAACAATCCTTAAATTTCGGAACCAATCCGAAAAGTTATTGTGGTTAAGACGGTCTTTAGCGAGAATAGATCGGAGAGATACGTTTTGGACGTTAGGGATTATGTTGTCGTCGACGTGTGCGGCCATCTGCAGAATTTTAATTAAGTTCATTTTAGTGTTTTACATATTTTAATTATTAATACCCTTTTATATATACCAAATATAATTAATAATTAAAATCTAGAATCCAACGATAAACACGACTCCGGTTAGGTGACCTTTTTCCCATTGTCGGTTTATCAAGGTAGTTATTCATAACAATCGCAAACCCTTTTGCAACTTCTAGAGTTTATGGGACCGGTTCGAAATCATATTTCGTATCGGCATGTTTATCCCATCAACACCTATTAGACCCCATGCTTGGGTGACCCTCTTCACATGGTTCTAATTTAAGTCGTCCTACTTGTATTAACTTGTAATATTAACATACAAACGGTTAGGTGACCTTTTTCCCATTTATATGCCAATATTACCTCAACATATTAATTTACTCTACGCGGTTAGGTGACCTTTTTCCCACTAAGAGCTTACTAATATGTTAAGCGTTAATACAAAAGGATGGTGTTTAACTTGTTATCCTTAATTTTAAAAGGGATTTTTAGTTTTAATAATTCTAGTTATAAAACTTTAAATCATGTTCTAACATGCATTTAGTAACATGATTATTTTGAAACCATTTTCAAAATTCTAATTTATAATAAAACCATTTTATTATGGGCGTGAGACGGCTAGTTAATAAATCCATTTTATTAAACTATGTGTCACGTAATTACCGATAATTATTAGAACCCGTTTTATGCTTTGTTAATTAATTCTATGTGACGAAGTTGATATCCTAATATCTAGCAACCACATATTCAAACAATCAATTAACAAGCATACACAATTATACTAGACACGAGCCACTAAGTTAGACCACACTTGTTAGCCGAAACAAGTGTGTGTCTTAGGTCCAATCCTAAGGGACACATGACACATGGATGTTGTAGCTCCCACTCGATCCCGCATCCAAATGCTTCGAGCATCTTCTTCAACCCCGTTGTGATCCATTGGGCTTGAACTTGGGCCTTAGCTTCCATAAGCTTCCATTTGGGCTCAATGGGTGGGCTTAGGTCCATTTGGGCTTGAATCCCTTTAATGGGCTTGTGAGACCCATTGTCACCATACCCGGCCCAATAAGGCCCAAACTTCCAATTTTGCAATCTTCTTTAAATTTACATAACAAATGTCCTAATACATTTTTTCTATAAAATAAAGATATTACAAATAAACTATTTATTACATACCCATATGAATAAATAATTACAAAATTGCCCCTAATTAATTATTACAAACCGAAACTTTGAATAATTAATAACAATCACAACAAACATTCATTTGGTCTACGGCTCGGTCTAGTTTTAACAAACATAACCCGTTATGTCTTAGGAACCCGTTCCAAAACCCCTTGACCTTATCGGGCCTAGCCCAACCCATTTGGGCTTGACCCAATAACTTGATTATGGGCTTCGGCCCACATGTGCAAAACACATGGGCTTCGGCCCAATGAAAAGTCTAATGGGCTTCGGCCCATTTGACCAAAATGGGCTTCGGCCCATTTAACTTTCTTCCCTCCTTTATTTTTCTTCTCGGTTAACCCATTAACCTAATGAAGTGGGCTTCGGCCCAATCACATCCGAATTGGGCTTCGGCCCATGAACTCGGTTTTATATATTTTTTTTTTTTTTGAACAAAGCCCAAAAATAACAAGATTAAATACAAAAAATCATGCATGTTTATTTTTGTATAAAATCTTTCAAGGGGAAATATAAAACCGAAAACCCGAAGCTTAGTTTCCCGTATCCCGGCTCTTGATGCCATTTGTTGGGTTTCTACGGAAAATTTATACTAAGTTAACCATTTAACTAGTCACAATTAAGGCGGAAGCGTGATATTTACAAACTAAACATATCTATCCATATGTATATATATATATATATATATATATATATTACAAGTTTATATGATATGTGTTCATGAACAACCTAGTTTATTCATGTCATAAGATTACCAATAATCTATATGTTAGAAACCCGAAGCAAGGATCAAATAATACGGGAAAAACTAAACTATCAAAGCTTGTAAAACTTACATTCTTAAACCTTTAAGAGTGTAGTTGATGTTGAAGAAGATGATGATGTTGATGCTAGACTTTCAAAGGAAAAATCCTCAAACGGAATATACCCCGAGCCTCCAACACACACCGAGCTATGTTAGGGAGCTTGAACACGAATAACCGAGACCCGAACCTCCTTTCTTGAATTCTCGGCCGAACCCAAGAACAAAGAAAGAAAGAAGGAAAAGTGGTTTTCTAAAAGTTACTTGAAAGTGTCTTGATCTTGATCTTTATAAAAATCTTTTAATCAAATCATTTTGGTGTTAGGTCTTTTAGTCAAGTAACCAATACTCAACCTTTACCAAACCCATGACAAAATATTGACCAAAATCTTGGGGTGTGGGGCCCACCCAAAACCGGCCCCATATATATATATATATATATATTTTTTTTTATTTTATTTATTTTATACTTTATAAAATATATAAACACCCCATCTTTTATAAACCATTTTATAAAAGAACACATAGTTAAATAATCATTCCAATAATAATTATTTGAATAAATAAATTAACCAATTAATTTATTTAACACTTTCAAGTAAGTATTCAGAAACCCGATTTTCTGAATGTATCGTGTTCTGTATTTGTCTCATAGATCTTATCTTAACAAATACATAATTGGTGTGTGTCTAACTCGTTATTGGGTATGACCCGACTTGGATCAAACACAACTAGCCACATTAACCTAATTATGTGTCTCGGGCATACGGTATTCCAACAATGTTGACATCGTAAAGTCCCGCCATTGTGTAGTTTGTGAGATCATTGTATATGTAATATGTACTGTTGTCTCTTGGATCCCTATGAAACGCTTGAACAAAACCGTTTTTGTACTTTATTGTTATCGAGTTAAGAGCTCGATGACTTGCAAATAATGCCCAAGTGACCTCTCTCATAACTTCATATACCTGATGAAACAGTTTACAAATTACAAGATTCACATTAGTTTTCCATATATTCAACAAAAATTTAAATAAATTAACATAAACCTCAACTTGCTCTGCTTGGCTTTCAGGCTTGTTATACTTTCTGATCACAAACTCAGAGAGCTTAACTTGAGCTGTTGTAATTTCCACAGTAGAATTTAAAATACTCCACATACGTAACACGGGCCGTTGTAGCAACTCATACCGCAAACCATATGCCAAAGCGTTTAATGATGTTCTTGTGTAGACTCTAGTGAAATGCCATGTGAGAAGTGTAAGCAAGCCTATAAGAATTGCCAACATTACCTGCACAAACAGATCTTCATTTATTAAATAAGTTTTAAATTATTTTGGTTATTGAAGCATACCATGATCGCGAGTCGAGCGACAAAGACACTGTAATATGACGATAGACAGTTTGCATTATTATATTGAAGGTCATCTTGTTCAACGTCTCGGTGCAGACCTCTTCGCCTGCAACGCGAGTGGCTCCTTTCCCATGAATTTATAGCAGAATGGATTTTAATGAAAACTAAAGATGCAGCCATTGGTGGTGTGCTTGATGAAACAGAGGTTACATAGGTGCATTGGTTTAGTTTAGTTTAGTTTAGCCACCATTTTATTCTGGTGAAACTAAAGTTGTAAGAAAGAAAGCACCATGAATCTTTAGGCAGAAGTTTGTTCCTGAAGTGGGTGCTATTTCCACCATTAGGAAAGCCACCATATAAGTATTTTTAAGTCCAAAGAGTGGGGGCATGTGGTGGTGTTTTTTTCACTTATTCCTCATCCACAATTTTCTGTCATTTTTCAATTGCTTCACTCTTATTTATATCACTTTATGGTCACACATGGAGTGTTTTTGTTTCTAGTATTTATGTCAATAATTTGTAACAATTATATGTGCCATCAAACATCCATTCCAACTTTATTATTTTGTATTTTTAGTTTCTTACTATTGATCTTGTGTAGAGCGGAAGTAAGCATACATAAAAGCGTATACATGCTCTTTCGAGGCTATAATATGTTGCTTATATAGACGATTCTAAATGTGGCACGTATCGTCTTATATAAATTCGTCAACTAATAAAACATGGCAACTAACGAAAGTCTAATATCAAACGTATTTTTGCTTAGCAAACCGTGATCAAGAAGTGTCAAAGCATTAGGAGAAAGGCTTTAAAGTCAAAATCGGGGCTCCAAATGAGAGCGTTTGGGCTCGTGACTCATGCAAATTGCGTATGACCATTTTCGTCACAACGTCCAACTTGTTACAACGTTTTTTGTTCATAAATTTACGACCGTTTTAAGTTGGATTACTTTCTAGCCAGCCTTTTAAGTTCATATAAGAATCTTGTGGATGTGTCCCACATTAGAGAACTTGAAACTTGTTAACCCTGTTAGTGAATAATCTGCACTAACAACCACTGACCACACACACAAAGCAAGCAAGCACCTGATGGGTCAATTGGATATTTTCTTTTCATGCTAAAGAGAATCAAATAATTGGTCTAAGATACAAAAATCAAGAACCCATACACACCTACACCTGTCCATGATAGCAACTTTACCTAGATGGGACACACACCTAATTACTATTTTCACAAGTGAAGAAGAATCAATTACTATTCATCTCTCAACTGCTTATGCTACTAAATATCGTTACCATTCATGCTGTGTGACTCATGTTACATAAATGAGTTAGTGTTCAAGTGCCCGTACGTGGAATCGGTTTGCTTTGAGTTAGTGTTCAAGTGTGGATCATGCTTAAGAAAATGACCTCGCAACACAATGCGCATGGAGCACCACTTGTTGTGACTAAAGGGTCCTGGTCAACTCATTAGTTTACTTGGTCAACCTATATTTCATGAGTTCATGACCCAACATATCAGGTGTTTTGTACACTCAACTGCATGATGTTGTGTTTCTTTTATTGGTTGATGGTCATGATCTTTGTAGGTGTTACATGTAGGTAATAATAACCAAAATATAACGCAAACAACATAAACCGAGGTTCAATTATAGTTTCTACAATCGAATTTTGTTGTTCGGTTATGGTTTTATCATTTATGGTATAAATATTATCCGAATCGAATAGTCAATAAATTCCAACCTTACAATTTTTTTATAACTATAGCCTTAGTTTTTATATAATTTATATATATATAACAAAAAGTTTATTAGAATTTTGAGTAATGTATAACTTTTGACTCATTATTTTATAAATTAATAAGTTTATACTTTTATTTAGCTTAAAACTTGGTTGGATTTATATACTGAAATATACTTCAACAAACACATACTAAGAACTTTTGTCTAATTGATGTTGAACTGAAGTAATAGAAACACTCTCTTATAACTAAAAATAAATTGTTTGTAATTGAAAACGATCAGTTACAAAAAAATAAAGAATAGAACATCAATTATGAGTTCAGTCTGACACATAATCGAGTGTGTAACAATAATGTGATATCGCTCCTAAAAATTACATAATGCCACAATGGTAAATTAAAGTTAATTGTGGAACCTAATCAAATATTCAGTAAGACTTTAAGATGATTTGGTCATAAAGCAAGAGGGGTCCTAGATTGCTACTACAAATAGACAAGGCATGGGGATGGGGGTTCCCAATTTGAAATGGATATGTGGTAACCAAGAAAGAGGTACCTTGGGCTGCTTTTTTATGCTTTTTTTTTTCCTTTCACTAAATAAATTATTCAAAATTTGTGATACAAAAGATCACAAATCTAGTCATTTTTAAGAATCTATTATACCTAACACAATTATTACTATATAACTATAAAAACCTTGAATGTTTGCACGATTTACTTTCCATAATTTATTAAAAGTCTCTTTGAAAGTATTTTACCTAAGCACATTTTTTGAGAAAGAGTTTTTTTGTGATAGTAAAAATACAAAACTTCTTAAAGGGTTTGTGATAAATCGACGGAAAAAAGTTTTTTTTTTTTTATAATTTTTTTATACATTTGGAGAGAAACTTTATTCTTCAAGGTTAGGGAAATATAATGGGTTCTAAAAGTAGTAAGATTTATAATATTGTGACATTTGAGCCAAAACAAGGTACACCTCAATACATATTTGTCGATTAAGCAAATAAACGCTTTTTGCGTAACAAACGAACGATTAACCGAACGGGTCGGGTTATGACCCAGATATCCCCGGGGGTCATCTATAAGTGATATACGTTTAATATAAGCTAAAATATTGGTAATATGGCCTTAGTTCGATAGCAAACAAGTTAAACGAAAACATGCTCGTTTAACTACCCGCTATAGATTTAAACACGAAAGATAGTTACAAACCAAGCATTGTATGATCCGTTAAGCCGAAAAAGACTTACCAAACACTTATTTGAAATGTTTTAAGCGATCCGTGAAAATATTTTCGATTTTTACAAACATATAGTATGTTTTTATAATTTTACACAAAACTAGCCGAAAAACACTCGTTTTCGCACTGTTTGACACACCCGATAAGTTTTTCGCGCCAATAACCGAACCCGAACCAAATTTTGGCTGGGCTTCTCGTGTTTGGGCCTTTGGAATCGGTTAATTGGGCCAAAATGGGCCCAAGGGGGCCCAAGCAACCCTCCGGCCGCAATATTGGAACCCCCCCCCCCCCCTTTGATTTCTTTCACATATAAACTAGTTCTAAGATATTTTTACACATTCATCCACAAGCAAAATCTGGAAATAACCTTCTTCTCCAGCAAGTTTACATAAACCCTAAGATAAACAACTTAAATAAGCTACTTTTATACTTGTTTAACCTTGATTAATACCATATAAACATGTTTTAATTACCAAAAATCATTCCTAACCATGTAAAAACCCTAAAAATGATTCATAAACATGTTTTGATCATACACATGGTAAGGAACCTGGTTTGATAGTTTTTTTTGGCCATAAACACGGATTAAAGGGTTGAAACGGCATTTTTACGGTTCAAAAGTTCGTTTTTGTGCACCAGCCGAAACCCTAAGTTAAGGGCTGTTATGTTGATGAAACTTTCTTGGTTTGTGATATAGGACTTGTATCTAGCCTACGTAGGAGCACAAGAACTTGAAAAGTTGATTAGAAAGGCGGAAACGAACCGAAACCGCTAAGGTAATGCTGAAACACTCGCTTACGGGCTGTTTAGGTTAAGGTTATGATGTGCATCTTATTAGGACTTGAAATTTTTCAGAGACATTAGGGACCATGTCATTGAGTCCCTGTTCAAATTTGGTAATTTTTAGACCATCCGAGAATATTTGGCGAATTTATTACCGAATTGGGACGTTTATTTGGGAAAAATAGTTAAATTACTTCAAAAATTATGAAATTTTTCAGGGAACTCATATTTGATGTATTTTGATCACATATGAATTTTGGGATCATTTGGAGAAGTCTAAGGGTGTTTTGTGCATTTGTGTTCGTATGAATTTTATAGCCGAATTTGGGCCGAAAAGAATATTGCACGAGCTTTTTACATTCTGTAATTGATACAGGTTGTTTTGGGACATAACTTGAGTATACAGGAATTTTTGGAAATTGTTTGGGGTAAACGGACGATTTTCAGGCAAAATATAGCTGATAAAATGAATTTTTATAAATTAATAAATCAGTAAATAATTCCAGAAATATTTTTATAAAAATCTACATATTTTACTTGATAAGTGGCTAAATTTTCATAATTTAATGATTAACGGTTAATTAATTATGCTAATTTGAAGATTAAACAAATTCAGTTTTTATAAAAACCGGCAAGTTCGCGACTAACGAACCTGCGGGAATGTCAAAACACCAAGAATGATCAAAAATCATATTTTTGGATTAATTAAGTAAAAACGAACCTTTCTGTGAGAAACTTGAACAATCTGGATAGATTGTGCGCGTTTATTCTCAAATCAAACTGAATTAACGGAAACGAGCCCTGTAGCTAATCCGGGACCCCAATATGTGATCTTTCTTTATAACTTAATCATTTTATTAACCAACACATTTACCTAAGCTCATTTCTCCATAACTGTTTTCTGAACACGTAAACGAGCAACTTGGCCCAGCTAGGAAAACGGGAATTTGAGCCAAGTTCAGTTTTAAGTATTAGACATTGAACAACATCACAACCTAAGCTTATTGCCACTTTCTGGGCGTTCCAGCTATACCCAATTAGTTATACAGCCCAGTTTAGTATTGAGATTATAATAATATTAAAATATTAATATAATATTGATTATAGGGAACCGTGATTACAAGTTACACAAACCTTGAACCGACGTGCTACTGATTATCTACTAAACTGTGAGTTTCATGGCCCCAATTCTAAACTATTTTACGCACTTTTGGGGTGGAAAACATGTTTGATTACATATACATACCTGAAACATGTATTGATGTGAATTATCTAATTGCTAACACATGAAAGTCCCCACGATCACAGTGATTAACTTCGAGCCGGTGGCTTGTGAATAGTACTATTGGTTTGACAAACCCAAACGGAGCCGGCATGTATTGCTGAGACTTTACCCCGTTTGCACATGACCATTATTATACAACACGCTATATAGTGTTAGACATAGCTACTTGGGGCGTATTGTAGGCGGAAAGGGGGCCACAGTGGTTGATTGGGCGTGGGAAATGGATGCACGCAGCACAAACAGTCAAGGCTTCACTATAGCTTAGCATAATTACATCATTTACATACATACCTACTTATATCATGATTACAAGTGTTAACTTGTGAATACTCATAATTGTTTTCTTGAAACTCGTGAAACTCACCACTCTAGTAGTTGATCCGTTTTAAACTGCTTTTCAGGTGTACCTAAATCGGAATAATTAGGTGATATGTTACTTGCCCAAGGTGTGTGGTTGATGCTATGTGAATAGAAGCAAGGGTGTTCGTAGTAAGATCGTATAGTTAACGAACTAGTTTGGTTTGTATCACCTAGACTGTAAAACAATGATAGAACAATGAAATGTAATATATTGTAAATTAGTTTGTGATGTTTCTTTATAAACAATGTGTTGATACCAGAGGTGTCTGTTACATTCCTGTTTTACGCTTCCGCATTGTGCTAGTCGGGGTGTGACAAATATTCTCTTATTAATATAATTTGATATGATGTTTAGAGTTACTACAAGTTCTTTTTTCCTAGATTATTTAAAATATTGGAATAATATGTTTTAAAATTCAATTGTTGAGAAAATATGTCTTTTGACTTTGATGGATGCCCACTTATTAATCATCACACAAATGCTGAATTGGATTCATTTATAGGAACATGTTTCAATGATTCGGGACATTTGAAAGGTGATGTTACAATGGCTATGGTTGTTGATGAGAAGTACAATTTAGGTCCAAGAAGATATTCCGGTAGTAAATGATCATATACTTTCAAACTAAGTGATTGTTGGTTTAAATCATGTGAAATGTCAGTATGGTGATTTTAAGAGTATAGTGTGTGTACAATAGAGAGAGAGAGTGTTCACCGGTAATAAAAAGCAATTTAGATGCATGCTTTATGGATAAATATACTATTTATTTTTATTTACATATATGTTCAACAAGATGCTCAAGAAAAATATATATAAATGAGGAAAATTTATTTGTGTGATTCTTAAAAGAAAAGAAAATTTAAATTACGTATGTCATAAATATAATAATATACTTTCGAAGGTAATTAGTTTTTATAACTGCAACTATTACTCATTTTAATTTTTTGAAATCTATTTTAATAATTAATTATAGCTTAAAAAAGTAAATGCTTTTTAACCAACTGAAAAAAAAAAGTTTTCAAAACCAGACGTGGGAGTGTTATTAAATGCAAGAGGCGGCAACATATAAACAATAGAAGAAAACACAAAAAGCAAAGAGCAAATGGGCATTATTTATTTTGGCAAAATGAATTCCATCAAATTTTCAAGCTTTTATTCTTAGTAGTTGATCCAAATCACATTTATCATATAAAAACAATAAGAAAACTTATCATCTCTATCTTTCATTCAATTTCTAGAGTTTATTATATTTCTGTCACTTTCATATTGCATGAGCATGTCTGATAAGATGAACCATTTACTTTTTCAGTTTGAAAAAATTTTAAAAATTGTTGTGCTTATTGTTTCATTCTTTCTCTTCTGAAATTCAGAAAAAAAAATTCCTTGAATGTGACTATTTGTTTATATATATTAGGCGGGTGGTGCCCGCACGATTTGACGGGTATTTAAAAACATGTCTTGGTAATCACGTAACAATTAAGGGTGTTCATGGTTTGGTTTAAAATCTTGAAACCGTGGCCGTATTTTGGTTTCACAATTGGTTTTTATCATTTACTTTCAGTTGATTGGTCGATTCCAAAATTCTCAAAATGTAGCGAATGGTTTAGTTTGAAGTTTATAACGAAAACTGTTCACATGAAACCAAACCATACTGTAAATTTTTAATGTATTTTAATCTTTTTGATTGTTTAGTATTAGATATGTTTTGTTATACACACACACACATATACACACACACACACACACACAAATATCTATTTACTCTAATAAAAGACTACTCATTATTGGCACTTGTCAATCTCATAGTACTTCTCACATTTTTTAACATATTTTAATAGTGGTTCTTATCTTTTAAGTCTTTTCAATATATGAATTCAATATTTTTATTAAATGTAAATCCTAACCGATTCATTCATTAACATTAATGGTGAAATAAAAAAAAATAGATTATCAAAACTGAAGTTGCAAGCCTGTTAAACAAAATTTTAAAGTCACATGAAATTTCAAATTAAATAAAATAAAGGTGCATCATTGTCGAAAAATTTGGATTTGTATGGTAAACTACAAATTATTTTTAAACGGGGAGTCGAGCAGCATTGCATGATTTTGTATATAAGATTGGTTACAAATTTGGATTTAAAATTTTCTCATATGCGTTTGAACTCAGGAGAATATGTATTTTCTTAATTTTCTCCAAACGTTTTGTATAAATATTACAAACAAGAAGAATACATATTATATATATATATATATAGGGAGAGGATCAAGAGAGAACTCCTTCTTAAAGAGAGAACTAGAGAACTAATAAAGAAATATTTTTAATTTAATTAAAAAAAATATTTTTAAATTTCCGTTTTTGTCATTATTCTTATATTATGTTACCATTTACTTGAAAAATATAAAAAAATAAAAAAAAACAAAAAAAAAACTCGTTGTAGTGCACATATGCAATACATCGACTTTTTTTTATTGCATATGTGCACTAGTGTGTATTTTGATATGTGCAATAATGTTAAATAGCATATATGCAATTTTTTGTATTTTATTATTGCAATAGTGTTATATTATATACAAAAATACTAAAAAAACAATATAGTACTGAAGAAACGTGTATCGACTTACTTGTATTCGATCTACGTTCCTCGGGTATGAGTGTGCTATATCACCGATGGTTTTCCGAGATACGAGTTCTTCCACCTACAAAACGAACAGCACCGTGAGCTTACCCCTCAGAAAGGGACAGAGGGGTCCTCTTTGGGGTAACCCTCCGGTGTGAGAATAAGATATTGCAGGAGAAGATAAGAATATGAAAATGAGTAAAGGATTCAGAATATATTTCTTGCTTGACCCCAACTGTGGAGGTGGTGTGGTATTTATAGTATTAGGGTTTCCAATGATTGGGCTCAGACCCAATTAGGGCCTTTTTGGCCTCCTCCTATTGCTTCGCGCCACGTGTACTTAGGACACCTAGTGCTTTTTCATTGATTATTCTCTGACCAAGGTATTTTACCTGACCCATGTGCCATCACGTGGTGGCACATGGGTTTTGCTGAGTTGTCCACCCTTCATTGGCAGCTGTCAACATCAGCACATTCTTTATTCCTTGAAAGATACCTTCTGGAAGGTTGTTTGATGAGTACAATCATGGTTGTCCGTATCCTGATTTGGATTAGACTATTGTCTCATTTGTTGTGTTGTCCTTTATGCGCCTATCCCGGGGATGCGCAAGGTCTTCTCTTTATTATCAGGCGCAGATGTTTCATGCGCAGATGTGATATGCGTGAGCATGTGATATGCGTAAGCATATGTAATATGCGTGAGCATATGTGATATGCGCCACGCGCAGATGTGATATGCGTGAGCATATGTGATATGCGTGAGCATATGTGATGCGTGAGCATATGTGATATGCGCCACGCGCATAGGTTTTGGCTTTGTGTCTTCATGACATCCTGATTTCAAGCCTCTTGTCTATATCTTGTGGGTTGACCCGCCCCGCTCGATGTTAAGGCGGGTGCATACCCCTTCAAGCCCCCTTGTCTAATGTGTGTCTTGTCTCGCGCGAGCGAGGTAAGATAGATATTAGACTTAATAGTTTGCTCTTTTAACAGGGTTTGTCTTTTCTTTTTCATTTCTCATATGTGCGTTGCGCGAAATTCTATCCCTTGGGTTAAAACGAATCGTCAATGCACGTGGTTGGTTGATGCTGACATGCATCAGAGATGGAGACGTTATGTGTCAGACCTTTCGCGTGCTCGAGGTGCTACAGTTGCCTTTCACGTCTCCTCATACAGTGTCAGGAACACGTGTCGCGCTTATGTTGGCCTACGCCTGCGCGTGGGGGCGCGTGAGCGTAGATCTGATTATTACTTGTTTCTCTTTCTCTCCCCTGGGCCTATAAAACCAAACCTTTTGAACGGTTTTTTCTTCATCTCCATTGTCATTTTCAGAGCTTTTGCTTCTTCAATTTACATTCCGATTAAGAGCCATTATCTTTGCTTCCAGATTTCCGTGCTTAAAGTAACCATATTGTTCGATTCGCAATTGTATGTCTGATAACCCAGACACCACAATTTCCCCTAGTAAAGGCCGTGTAAAATCAGTGGTTATGTCTACTTTGAAGAAGACCGGAAAGGGTAAACGGGTTGCCGAGGCCTCGTCGGAGGAGGGAGGAAAGAACAAGGCGGTGAAGAGATGGGATGAGATTCCCTGCAAGTTGAAACAATCTGACTTTGATAATCTCGTCGCCTCTCAGGGTTTTCTCCCTGAGTATGGCTGTCTGCTCCCGGCGACCGGGCAAACGGCGGCGGATCCTCCCGCCGGCTATATCTCTTTATACTCTCATTTTTTCACCCACTGTAATCTTCGTCTTCCAATGACGAGGTTTATAGGTGCGCTCCTCCAGTTTTACGGGATTCATATATCTCAGGTTCATCCCTGTGGACTAGTGCGCATGACTCATTTTGAGTTCATGTGTAAAGCTCAGCGCGAGGAGCCCACCCCTCGGCGTTTTCAATATTTTTATAAGCCGAAAATCCAAGATTCTTGGTTCTCATTCACACCGCGTAGTCAGAAGGTTAAGTGCTGCACTGTTTCCTTCAAAAGCCTTCATGACTGGGCTGAAAAATTCTTTTATATCAAGGCTGGTGTGATTCCCATCCGCATGACTATGCGCGCGATTACTTCCGCGCCCGCGGATGATGACGTTCTTAAGAATCCATCTGGCGCGTGGGTTAAGAAGTTATCTGCTGAACCATCCCCCGCCAGGAAAATTTGCGAGGAAGCGTTGGTGGGGGTTGGCATGAGCAAGAGGTGGATTGACAGCGGGACTGAGCCTGTCATCCATGTTGATGGCTCAGGTGGGTTGTTTATTCATTGCATTAATTTTGCGCGAGTATAATTCGTTTTGCTGATATCACTTGTCTTGTTTTATGCAGAAAGCAAGGAATACATCCACGCCGCCTATGACGAGCATACGGAAGGTGGCTCTGTCGCGCTGAGCGCTGGGGAAGTTGCTTTCCCTGATCGCTTCGATGATATGTTCATCCCTGTCGATTTAGAATTTTGTTTTTACAGCGATGCGCCTGGTAAGCCTTTGTATTTGCGCTTAGGCCCTTAAAGTACCAAATTTGGTTTTAACATTTCTGTTGCGCGTATTGTAGATGCGCTCGCTAATTATGAGTTGGAGCTTGTGGAAGAGGAAGTGGAGGAGGAAGAAGCTGAAGCGCAAAAACTCAAGCGCAAGGCTAAAGGCAAAACTGGCACAGGGGCCAGTAAAAAACAGAAAAAAGATGATGCCTCTGTTGCCCAGAATCTTCCTCCTACTCAGGCAAAGGGACTTGAGAAAACCAAGGGTTTTACTTCCAAGTTTTCCTCGTCTTCTTTGCCTCAAGGTGTGGGCAGTCCTCCCGTCCACACGAGGTATGGTGCCGCCACCTCGTCTCTGCGCGCGGGGGACAAGGGAAGCGGTGCTGTGCCTGCTGTTTCGTCTTCTCCAACAGGTATACTTTGTTTATTTTTTGTGGTTTTATGAGCGTGATTCTGATAGTTATTAATGAAGCTTTGTTCACTCAAATGTTTGTAGAGCCGGCAACGTTGGTGGCTCAACCTCAGGCGCAGCAAGGTGCCGAGGCTACGCCGAAGGTTGTTTTGAAGTCCCCTGTTTTACCCTCGAAAAGGGGGAAAATGGACTTCATGGCGATGTTTAATTCGCGGACTGCGGTGCGCCAAGGTATTTATTGCGCTTTGATTGTCTGATTTTTTCCTTTAGTTCAAGTCATGAATCATTTCTCCCTGTTGGTTTTTTAATAGGAATTATAGCTGGCACACAAGCTGCTGGTGGCACTGCTAGCGCTGGCGCCGTTAGTTCTGCTCCTGCTCCAACAAGTACTGAATCTCCTCTCATTGGGATCACTAAGGAGCAGGAGACTATTTTACACACTGATCTAACAGCGTCAAGACCTCCCTCACCTCCTCCTGCGCGCAGCCCTCCTCGTGAGACTATTTTTGATTCTTCCAAGTCGCAGGAGAAGAGACCTGTTATAGAGGATGATGAGGAGGTTAATTTTGAAGATTCTGATGGTGGCCGCGTAAGCCCTATAGCGCCACGAGATTTCGTGGCGCAGCCTTTTTCTCATGGGGCGGGCAGGAGCTCGCCAGCTGGCGCTAACCTTTCTGCCGGTTCTCCGCAGGTATAAGTTTATTTTGCTCCGCTGTGCAGACTTCCAAATTAGTGTTTAGATAACTAAAAACTTTCTTTGCGTTGCTTTGTGTTTGTAGGGAGCCGATCACATATACCGCCCGAGCTGGAATATCACTGAAGAGAGCTCATTCCAATCCATGGGCGTATGTGAAGACTTTTGGGCTCACTCTGTTCCTCCAGCTGAAAGGAGGTTTCAAGAGGACCGCGCTCGCGTGGACTTGCTTAATGACCACCTTTTTGCTGGGTCTGCGTTCTTTGCTGCCTCCCAAGAGCTTCGCAATGATTATATAAAGGTACGTGATGCCCTTGCGGAGGCCAAGCAAAAGGCTAAGATTTCTGCTTGGAATCTTTCTGATGCCCGAGAGAGGGCTGAGAAACTCCAAGCAGAACTTAGCGAGAACCGGGCAAGTGCCAACGCTGCTTTTGTGAAGCGCGGGTTTGAGCTGCAAGCTGTGCGGGAGAAGCTGCAAGCGGCAGAGGCAGACACGGCCAAGTACGCGCGTCGAGCACGTGACCTGGAGTTGGAAGCAGAGGCGTGTGACCAAACTATTGCGCAGGTTAATATTGACAAATCTTTATTGGAGAGTGAGGTTGCGCGCCTGAAGAAAGAGCTCGATGCTGCGCGAGCGGAAAAGAATGAAGCCTTGGCGGCAGCGGCGTCTGACAAAGAAGAGCTAAAACAAGCCAAGGAAACTGTTGAGTTGTTAAACTCTCAGATCCCTGCTCTTGAGACGTCTGTTTCTTCCCTCGCGCAGGACCGTCAATGGCTGATTTCACAGGGTGTGACTCGTTGCGCTTATGCGATGAAATACTCAGACGAGTTTCAGACCCTTGTGATGGATTGTAATGCGGCGTCGCGCTTGGTGGGTCGAGCTGAAGGGTTTAAGGATGGTTATGAATATGGCATGCTAAAGAAGAATCCATCCGACTACCCTTATCAGCTCGACGTTGTCTGCGCTGACATGGCTGAGGTGGGGGAGAAGTACCTGAATACTCCAATTCCCATCCTTGAGCAGGTATTTTAACCTTAATGAGTTTACTTGACTTATTTTCATAATCTTTTGTACTCATACTGTTCCTTGTGACTTGCAGATAGCCGCGTTTGCTGACCAGCCCGATCTTGGCGCTTTAAAAAAATTACTTGATGAATGTGAAGGAACTGGTGGCAGTGATGATGGCGCGGGCAACGCTACCTCTGCCAGCGGCTCTGGCGTGGCCAAAGGACCTACTCCTGACGCTATCATAATAGAAGACGACTATATTCAAGACGAACAGCTTGATTATGGTAAGTTTGGAGATGACGAGGAGTGGGCTGCGCCAGATGCTGAGGGAGGAAGTAATGATGAGGACGATGAAGAGGCTGATATTGATATAGAGACTTGAAAAGCCCTTCTTGTTTTTTTTTTTTTTTTTTTTTTTTGTATTTGTAGTTTTTACCTCATCATTTGTAAATTTGTAAACTTCTATGTTTGTGGAATGAAATTTTGTTTTTCCCTTATTCGCATCTTGCGCATTCCCAATTCGTCTCTTTATATTGCATGTTTGTGCTCGTTGAATATAAGGTATGCTTACACATTGAAACTTGGACAAGGCTGTAAGGAAATTATTTTATTTAATCCTTAACAGTTGTCATATTTCAAGTTATTTTGCAATATTCTGAATATGCTGACACGTGCCTTAGCATTTCATTGTTCCTCTTTTGCGCGACGTTATCGTGCATTTATTATAGGGAATTATGAATGAGTTTTTTAGCCTTTACGTGTTAGTATGTGTTACTCTGCTTATATCCATTATAATCCCATGCGCGGCCCCGACCTGAGACCTTAACAACTATGCTTTGGCATGTGCTTTGCCTTAGTTGTGCTTAGGTATTTTTATGGTCCAGTTGCGCAATACGTAGGATGGATGCTATGAGTAATTTGAGCAAAGACTCATATTATTGGGCTAAGGCCCTGAGCTAAGGCTCATATTATTGGGCTAAGGCCCTGACGTTTTAGAGAAACTCGTTAACGCGTTTGAGCTTGAAGCTCGCGCATGTATGTTTTACTTCGTTTTATTTTTAGTTTGATGTCAATACAATGTTGTCATATTGCTCAAAATTAATAAAGAGAAGTGTGAAACATGTATGATAAGGTCCCTCCCAATTGGGAGACATCTTTCCCGGGGGTATTGCGCGACTAACTTCATTGTTCCGAAAGACAAAATCATTCTTCTTGAAGTGGCATTCTTTCACGCGCTGATTGTAATATTTTTCTAGTTTTTTCTTGTATTTGGCTTCACTGATGATAGCCGCCTCTCTGCGCCCTTCAAGTAAGTTGAGATCCAACCTCCTTTCTTGCTCGTTGTCTTTTTTACTCATCATGAGCTCTCTATAGGATGGGCATCCAATCTCTGCTGGAATCATAGCCTCCGTTCCATAGGTTAGGCTGAACGGGGATTCGCCATTGCTGGTTTTGCTTAATGTCCTGTGCGCCCATAGGACATTTGGTAGCTCCTCAACCCATGAATGGGATTCTCCCTCCAACCTTTTCTTCAGCCCATTCATCAAGCTTTGGTTCGCGCGCTCCACTTGGCTATTCCCTTGAGGGTGGTATACTGAAGTGAAGACTTGGTTGATGCACAATTCCTTGAGCCAACTGGATATCTTCCTGTCAGTGAATTGTTTGCCATTTTCGCTCACAATTTCCATTGGCAGGCCAAAACGTCATATGATGTGGCTCCAAATAAATTGCTTCATTGCCTCGGCTGTGATTTTTGCTAGTGGCTTGGCTTCAACCCATTTTGTGAAATAGTCTACTGCCACTACCAAAAACTTTACTCGCCCTTGCGCTTGTGGTAAGGGACCCACAATATCGATTGCCCATTTGTGGAAAGGCCATGCGGAGGTCACCGGAATCAAGTTGTTCTTTGGTCGCATGGTATTTGGCGCATAGCTCTGACACGCTTTGCATTTTTGGATCTCTTTTAACGCGTCCAAGTACATGCTTGGCCAATAGTAACCTGCGTTCATTGCCTTGGCGACCACCATGCAAGGGCCAGCATGTATTCCGCAGATTCCTTCATGTATCTCTCTGATCACATAGCTTGCTTCCTCAGCGTCTAGGCATTTCATGAGTGGTCCAAGATAAGAGCGTCGATATAACGTACCATCGAGCAGTTCGTAGTTCTGCGACTTGTGTCTTATCTTCCTCGCCTGTGCGCGATCGTCTGGTACCTTTCCCTCCTTCAAGAATTCCATTATTGGAGTTATCCATGATGAAGGTGTTGTATGAATTACAAGAAAAGACTTCGCTCCCACTGACGGGTTGCTCATTACTTCCACCTTGACATCTTTGCCAAAATGATCGAAGCTGGTTGATGCCATTTTGCTTAGTGCGTCGGCGGACTTATTTTCCTGCGCGGAATGTGTATGATTCTGAAAAAGTCAAATTGTTCGGTGAGTTTCTTCGCTTGCTCTAGATACAGAGGCATGGTGTTCTCCTTAGCATCATAAAGGCCATTGACTTGTGCTGCTACCAGGTATGAATCTACATGAGCCTTTAGCTTTTTAACTCCGAACTTGTGCGCGATGCGCAAACCAGCCAGCAGGGCTTCATACTCAGCTTCATTGTTGGTGCTCTTGAAATCCAACCTGATTGCGTAGGTATACTCATGATTTTCTGGATCCACCAGTTTGAGGCCTGCGCCGGACCCTTCGTTGTTTGAAGCTCCATCAGTGAATAATCTCCAAACATTTTCTTCATTATTGGCTTACGGAGGGTCTACTTCGCGCTGAGCCTCTTCGACTTTTCCTTCAGGGATTTCTGCGATGAAATCAGCTAAGACTTGTCCCTTGATTGCTGGACGAGGCTTATAGGTGATCGTGTGCTCCCCTAATTCCAGCGCCCATTTTGTCAGCCTTCATTAGAGCGCGGGACGCCGCAAGACTTGCTGGATGTTGTAACCAGTCAGGACTTCAATAGAATGACCATTGAAATATCTGTGAAGCTTGCGCGACGCATGCGTTAGTGATAAAACTAACTTTTCTATGATGGTGTAGCGCGTCTCCGGATCTGTCAACACCCGACTTACATAAAAAATTGGTGTTTGGATTCCCTTGCGATCCACCAACAATACTGCGCCAATGGCGCATTCTCCTGCTGACAGGTATAACGTTAAAGTTTCACCAGGTAGTGGAGCTGTGAGCGCAGACAGATTTATCAGACATTCTTTTATCTCACTGAAAGCTTGCTCGGCCCCAGGCGTCCACTTGAATTGGCTTTTCTTTAAGCAATTTCTCAATGTGTTAATGAATGGGGTAGATTTGCTTGCATGGTTTGCTAGGAACCTGTTAATTGATACCAATCTACCATTCAACTTTTGAACTTCCTTCATGGTGGATGGTGAGGGCATGCTGAGGATAGCCTCCACCTTCTCTGGGTTCACCCTGAAACCATCCTTGGTGACCATTACGCCGAGAAATTTCCCTTCTTCCACGCCGAATGTGCATTTGCTCGGGTTGAGCTTCATGTTTACTTCCTTTAGGCGCCGAAGGGTTTCTTCGATGTTTTTGAGCATTTGTTTTTCCTCCCTGCTTTTAATCACCAAATCATCCACGTAGACTTCTAAGTTTTTTCCAATCTGCTCGTTGAAAATTGCATCCATGAGTCTTTGGTAAGTGGCTCCTGCATTCTTCAAACCAAAGGGCATTTTTTTGTAACAGAAAACACCCTTGTCAGTTCTGAAAGCAGTCTTGTCTTCATCCTGCGGTGCCATTTGAATTTGGTGATAGCCCTTATAGGCATCCAGGAAACATTTGAGCTTAAATGGCGCCACAGAGTCCACCTTCGCGTCAATGTTTGGGAGGGGGTAACAATCTTTTGGACACGCTTTGTTGAGGTCTTTGAAATCAATGCACATTCTCCATGACCCATTGCTCTTCTTTACCATCACAGGATTGGCTACCCATGTTTGGTATCGTATTGGGCGAATGATATTCGCACGCAGTAGATCTTCTACTTGCTCATTCATGGCCTTTGCCTTCTCGTCTCGCATGACTCTTTTCTTTTGAGCAATTGGCTCTACAGACTTAAATGTGTTGAGAGAGTGCTGCGCCAGGTCTCGCGAAACCCCAGTCATATCTGAATGTTGCCAAGCGAAGACTGACGTATACGTTGTGAGCAATCTTTTCATTCTCACCCTTGTGTCATCTGATATCGTAGCTCCGATTGTGATTGTTTGTTCTGGGAATTTTGGGTTGAGAATCCATTCCTCTGGCGCGTTGTTTGCCACTGGAAGCTTCATTCTCCCTTCTCGAGGTATACTTGTTACTGCGCATAAATGATCTCGATACACAAATGTTACTCCTGTTGGTGTTGGGAACCCCAACGCGCCATGCGCTGGTGACGGTATGGCGTTGAATTAGGCAATCGTTCCTCTACCCAAGATCATACTATGGCATGAAGTGGTGGGCAAGACCAGAAAGTTGACAATTTCAGCTCGCTTGTGCTTCTCATCCCCCATAGTTAGTTCGAATTGTATCTGACCTAGGGGGTGAATAATTTCGTTTGAGACACCTGAGATTGGTGCACTCACAACTTCGAGCCTTGCTTGGTCCTCTGGATCCAACTTCCCGAAACATTGCTCATACATGATGTCTGACTCACTACCGGTGTCCACCAGGACTCTTGACACCTCATAATGAGCGATGTGTGCAGTGATGACTAGAGGACTGCTGATAGACGGGCCTACTCTGATTCTTGGAAAGATTATTTGTTGCTCGCGCCAATCCCCTTGGATTTGCGCGCTTCTCTTCCTCGATCTTTGCCCTTGCCTTCCTCATTCAGCTACACAGATTCTTTTGAATTTTTTACTGGCTGAGGCTCCGTCTGGTTGTTCGTTCTCTGGTCTTGGGTTTTTTACTAGGTGAGCCAACTTGCCTGATTTTACATCTTTTTCGATCGCATCCTTCAAATGGTGGCATGCATCGGTGTTGTGCCCTGTGGATTTGTGAAACTCACAATATTTGCCACTGTTTGGTGGTCCCTTATGGAGTAATGGCCTGGGGCTTTTAAACTAGACATTCTCTGTGCTTAACACTTGCGAAGGCGTTTTGGTGAGGGGAGTCCATATTCTTGGTAGAGGTTTATTAGGCTCTCTGCCGCCTTCCTTCTTGTCACCCTCTCCGCGATTAAGAATGTCTTTTTGGGGCTGGGTGAACTTTGTTGCGCTTGCTTTTCTGCGGGAGAATAATTGGTTTGTTGCAACCTGGACCATACGGAGTTTTGTTTGCCCCTCCTTTCATTGTTGCGTGGTGCTTCTGTTTGATGCCCTCTATCTCTTGCTCTGTCTTGGGCAATTTGTTTTTCATTTCGCGCGAAGACTCGCGATGCTTCCATAAGCTTAGCCCAAGTGGTTGGCATGCCTTCTCTGCTCACGAGAGCTCTGCGGAGTTGATCACTGCGCGCACCTTGTATAAAGGCAACGCGCAAAAGTTGTTCAGTGATGCCTCCAATTGCAAGAGATTCCTGATTGAAACGAGTTATGTAGTCCTCAATGGTTTCATCATTCCTGCGCACGCAGTGCATGATGTCATCGGGGTCGCGCGTGTGTCTGCGCTGCTGTACAAAGTGAGCCTGGAACTTTTCCAATAGCTCTTCGAACCCATCGATTTGTCCTGTCGGCAAGCTTTCGAACCAGACACGCGCTGCGCCCGTGAGACAGCGAGCAAACATGTGACACCATGTTGGCATCGTCCAGCTTTCTAGGTTTCCAGTGTTGTAAAAACCTTGTAAGAAATCATCTGGATCTGTTGTACCATCGTACTTGCCTAAACCACTTGGCATCTTGGTTTTGTGTTGATTGGGAGCCTTCGCAATGCGCTCAGTGTATTTTGAATGTTTTACCAAGATGGCTGGCCTATATGGTGTGGTTACGTCCACTTGCTCTTTCGCTTGTGGATTGTATGGTGTGTATAGATCCATATCAGCTTTGGCTCCAGGTGATATGTTCATGTGTGCGCGAAGTTGTGAACCTCCTGCATGAGTATCTCGCATCTTCCTCATGCTGTGCACCTCTTCCTCATCACTAATATCAGCGTGTTCGGTGTGAACAGAATGACCGTCTTCCGGCGCGCGCGCCTTTTTTGTTGTTCCCTGAATGGTTTGTTTATCAAATGCGAGCCTTTGTGTTAAGTCGGCTAACTTTTTGTGTTTTACCAGCTCATTGTATTTGTCCATTAAACGCCGTTGTTCGTTTATGAGCCATTCTTTAGGGTCATTGGTTTCAACTTCCGGACCCATTGGTCCTTTTTGTTTTGTACCAGTCAGATTTTGGAACGTGAGATCGTCTGGGGGAGTTTCAGGATGGCTATGAGGTGTTGTGTTGAAGGGATGGTTACTGGTTGTGCGCGCAGTGTCACGCGGCACCCTCAGAACCTGATGTCCCTCATTAACATCCTCAAGCTCATTATCCTCCAGAACTTGATCATTGTTTCGAACACCGGAAACCATGGTGAAGATTTTCAGAGAGAAAACTGATGAAATAGTGGTTTTGTTGCCGTTGTAACAGGTGATGGCGCCAATGAAGAAACGTGTATCGACTTACTTGTATTCGATCTACGTTCCTCGGGTATGAGTGTGCTATATCACCGATGGTTTTCCGAGATACGAGTTCTTCCCCCTACAAAACGAACAGCACCGTGAGCTTACCCCTCAGAAAGGGACAGAGGGGTCCTCTTTGGGGTAACCCTCCGGTGTGAGAATAAGATATTGCAGGAGAAGTTAAGAATCTGAAAATGAGTAAAGGATTCAGAATATATTTCTTGCTTGACCCCAACTGTGGAGGTGGTGTGGTATTTATAGTATTAGGGTTTCCAATGATTGGGCTCAGACCCAATTAGGCCTTTTTGGCCTCCTCCTATTGCTTCGCGCCACGTGTACTTAGGACACCTGGTGCTTTTTCATTGATTATTCTCTGACCAAGGTATTTTACCTGACCCATGTGCCATCACGTGGTGGCACATGGGTTTTGCTGAGTTGTCCACCCTTCATTGGCAGCTGTCAACATCAGCACATTTTTTATTCCTTAAAAGATACCTTCTGGAAGGTTGTCTGATGAGTACAATCATGGTTGTCCTTATCCTGATTTGGATTAGACTATTGTCTCATTTGTTGTGTTGTCCTTTATGCGCCTATCCCGGGGATGCGCAAGGTCTTCTCTTTATTCTCACGGGCAGATGTTTCATGCGCAGATGTGATATGCGTGAGCATGTGATATGTGTAAGCATATGTAATATGCGTGAGCATATGTGATATGCGCCACGCGCAGATGTGATATGCGTGAGCATATGTGATGCGTGAGCATATGTGATGCGTGAGCATATGTGATATGCGTGAGCATATGTGATGCGTGAGCATATGTGATATGCGCCACGAGCATAGGTTTTGGCTTTGTGTCTTCATGACATCCTGATTTCAAGCCTCTTGTCTATATCTTGTGGGTTGACCCGCCCCGCTCGATGTTAAGGCGGGTGCATACCCCTTCAAGTACATATGTGCATTAGTGTTGTGTTACGTATATGCGATAGTTTGTTTCGAGTACAATTATTAGTGTTTGTATTTGCATATAATCAATAGTGTGTATTGTATAATGCAATTGTGTTGTATTATATATAATAAAACACTATCGTATATATGCAATACACATTAGTGCACATATGCACTACATCGCCGTTTTTTTAGAAACAATATCATCTTATTAAAAGAAGGAAAGAAAAAAAAATCGCAAATTATTTTTTAAAAAAAAGTTAAAAATAGTTTTTAATAGTTCTATAGTTCTCTCTTTAAGATGAGTTCTCTTTAGATCCTACCCCTATATATATATATATCGGTGTTTAGCATCATTGAAGTTGAATATTATAATTATAATTCATATGCATAACGATTTACTATGTGAACTATCTGTCATTTATTTGTATGACTTTTTTGTGTAGTATAAAGAGTTTTAGCAATAAGAAGATCAATATTTAGTTTTCAATATTTTCTTTCCAAAAGTCAGGCCAAAATGCTTCAGAAACATATATTTTATGACTTGATTTATATTTTTTATACATTTAAATATATTTAATTTAATTTGTCATATAAGACAAATTACTTAATGAAAAACATTCATAATTTTAAACCAAAAAATTTGTTTCACTCTCATTCCAATATTTTCTCTTTTCAAAAGTCATTTAGGATATTGAAACTTTGAATATCGTTTTCGTAAGTTATTTACATAATTTCAATATTATATTAACTTATTAATTTTATTTTTTTACAATACAATTAATTGGGGTTAATTTTATATTACCTGTTGGTTAGTACATAATTAAAGTGTTTATTGTGATTTATAGTCAAAATAATAAAGCTATACACAAATTTTTTTTAAAAAAATTACAATTATAACATTTATTATTAAAATATGTTACAAAAATTCATTAAAATTCACACCTTAATTATAATGTAATTTAATAGAAATATTTATTATTTTTATTTTTTATTATTTATAACTTAACATGTTCCTCATTACATTTCAAGGATGTTCCATTTTCTCATTAAGTTAAAAAAAATTGTTAGCCTGGCTAAAAGTAATTTTACCATGCTTTCATAAAATTCGAAATCTTTGCTTCTTTTTCTTTTTAATAAGTTGTTAATATATATATAGACACACACACACACACACACACACATATATATATATAGATTAATTAAATATTCCAACAACTTCTTATAATATTAACTAATAACATGGGATTAGTATTAAAAATTTAAGCATTCCTAATCCAATACGTTCAACAATTATAAATAAGAATCACTAAATTCACTTTATGCAACTTTGAATCTTCTAATATTCTGCTAACTCACTGTTATTTGAACATAGCTTTAAGGTTAATATGTCTTTGTCATTTGCGTAGCAATTACATTCATATGAAATGAAACAAATCATTTTGTTATATTTTAATTTTCGGTTTTACATATTGCTTGATTATACGATTGTAAATTGTAAAAATAAAAAGCAATTAAAAATTTGTCATACACAGAATATTAATGACAACAAATTTATCATGATCAACCAATTTCAAATTCTAAAGATTGTAAGAATGAGTATTTCATCAAAGTACAGGTAATATGGTTTTGGGATAATCATGTTTTTTGGATAAACATGAGCAGATGATATCAAATGACTTCATATTAATTAATTAAAATGTATGATATTTTATGTGCATGAATATTATATTTAATTTGTTAGTTTCATGGATAAACTTTCATTTATTTAGGGTTGTATTGCACTTGAAGAACCTTATTTGTCACACAAAAGAGTTATAAGCAGACTTATATGTTACCTTATCAAGAGTTATAAGTAGACATGGACTTAAATTTTTTATTTTTGATAAACAATGTATACCAACCAATACAATCACAAATGTAGTATACAAGGAAAATTTTACTTATTCGTAGCATATTTGTGTGATCTTAGTTATGTAATTTTTGTAATCTTAATATGAATTGTAAATTAACGATATTTGTTGACTGTATTTCACTTAATGGTTAAAGTTTAAAATTTTCATCAATTACCCGTATAATACACGGTCCTCAAACTATCTTACTACTCTAATAAAAACCTAGTTCATTGTGCCACTTGTCAAGCTCTCATCACTCCTCATTTTTTTAACCAATATTCAATAAATGGTCTTTATTTCGGGTCAACTCGCCCAAATAATAGTTTCCGGGTCCTTTTATTATTCTGTCAATTTCTTTTCATAGCACACCCAACGCAAATAACAAACCCTAATTCCCACCGCCGTATCTAATAAAAGACTACATATCCTTGCCACTTGTCAATCTCATAGCCATCCTCTCATTTTTTAACCCATTTCAATATATAGTCCTTATTCTTTAAGCCATTTCAATATATGAATTCAATATTTTTATTAATGTAAATCATATCGATTCATTCATTAGCATTAATGGTGAAATAAGAAAATAAAAAATATCAAAATTGAAGTTGCGGGTCTATTAGAATAAAATTTTAAAGTCACAAACAATTGCAAATTAAAGAAAATAAAGATGCATCATTGTCGAAGAATTTGGATTTGTATGGTAAACTACAAATTGTTTTTAAAATGCGAATGGCCGTGCATAATTTTTAATACAAGATTGGTTTTAAATTTGGATTTAAAAATTTCTCATACGCATTTGAACTTAGGAAAATGTTTATTTCTTAATTTTCTCAAAACATTTTATATAAATATTGCAAACATGGAGAGTACCTATTATACATACATACTTACATACATACATTCATATATATATATATATATATATATATATATATATATATATCTTGGTGTTTAGAATTAAATCATTGAAATTGAATATTATAATTATAATCCATATGTATAGTGATTTATATATAAAGTATCTGTCATTTGTTTATATGATTTTTTTGTGTAGCATAAAGGGTTTTATCAATAAGAAAATCAATATTTAGTTTTCAGTATTTTTTTCCATAACTCAAATCAAAATGCTTCATAAACATATATTTTATGACTTGATTTATACTTTTTATATATTTAAATATATTTAATTTAATATGTCTTATAAGACAAATTATTTAATTAAAATCATTCAAAATGTTAAACCAAAAAATCTGTTTCAATAACATTCCACTACTTGTGTTTTCCAAAAGTCATTTAGGATATTAAAACCTATAATATCGTTTTTATCAGTTATTTACATAATTTCAGTATTATATTAACTTAATTAAGTTTATTAATATACAAATACAATGAATTGGGTTATATTGGTGTTACCTGTTTGTTAGTACATAATTAAAGTGTTTATTATGTTTTATATTCAAAACAATAAGGCTATACACAATATTTTTTTAAAAGTACAATTATTACCTTTATTATTAAAATATATTATAAAAATTCATTAAGATTCACGCCTTAATATAATATAATTTAATAGAAATATTTATTATTATTTTTTTATTTATGACTTAATTATGCTCCCCATTACATTTCGAGGATATTCCATTTTGACATTAATTTAAAAAAAAAGTTAATCTGGTTAAAAGCCATTTATCATGCTTGCATAAAATCCAAAATATTTAGTACTTTTGTTTCTTCTATAAGTTGTTAAAATATATATATCGATTAATTAAATATTCCAAAAGCTTCCCATAATATTAACTAATAACATGGGATTAGTATTCAAATTTTAAACAATCCTAATCCAATACTTTCAACTATTATAAATAATAATCACTACATTCACTTTATGTAATTTTAAATCTTCTAATATTCTACTAACTCACTCTTTTTTAAACATGACTTAAGGTTAGTATGTCTTTGTCATTTTCCCGGAAAATACATTCACATGAAATGAAACAAATCATTTTGTTATGTTTTAGTTTTCGGTTTTATATGTTGCTTGATTATACAATTGTTAATTGTAAATATAAAACTAATTAAAAATTTGTCATACACGGAATATTAATGACAACAAATTTATCATGATCAATCAATTTCAAATTCTAAAGATTCTAAGGATAATTATATAATCAAAGTTCAGGCAATTTGGTTTTTTGGACAATCATCTTTTTTTGGATAAACATGAGCAGATGATCTCAAATAGCATCATATTAATTAATTAAAAGATATGATATTTTATGTGCATGGATTTTTTTTTTTGGTTTCATGGATACAGTATTATTTATTAGGGTTGGAATGCACTTGAAGAACCTTATTTGTCACACAGAAGAGTTATAAGCAGACCTATTTGTTACCTTATCAAGAGTTACAAGCAGACATGGACTAAAGAGAGAATGCATTTATTGTTGCATTTACATTTTTTTCATTTATTTTTAAGCATTTAAAACATAAAATTTAACTAGTACGCCATATTTATTTCTCGTATTAATATCATTTCTCTTCTAAACTTAAACACACACACACACACACAGATATATATATACATATAGGCTTAAGTTTAAGAGAGAAGTGATCTTAGTGTGAGAAATGTGAGAAGTGGCTTTGACTAATCAAGTTTTTTTCTTTCTTTTTTTTGATTTATTTAATCATAAGGGTAGATTAGTAAAATACTAAAACTTTTATTTTTGGTAAGTAATCACAAATATAGTAACTTAGCATAACCACATTATTATTATCTTTAAATCATATTTTTTACATAATAATAATACCATATTTAAATTCAATATTTTTGTCTGTGAAATCTTTCGACCAAAATTCCGAAGCCAATTATTGCAATCCCAATTTATTTTTCCCTTGAATGCCTTCATATTGTCCTCCAAAACAAACATAGTATTCTTCATACACTTTAATATGGCATTCTGCGTAACAAAATACATATTCAACAAACTAATAAGCATCATAACTATAAACACGACATCCTACACAGCAAATAAGCTTCCCTACACATTATAAATTATAAATCGTTGGCACACGGTTTTAGAGTTATTGCCTACATAAGAAAGTAAATAGCCTACATACACAAGATACCATAAACAATGTTATTATATAAAGCACAGTCAACTAACTTATACCTACACAACTAGTTTACGTTTTCTACAATTAGTCATATGGATCTCTACACATGAAATATATATCACAATTCCTATAAGTAAAATTATGTTCAGTACCTACGCAGTCGGCTTACACATTTGTGTAGGATTATTGGCTTTACTAAAATTTGTGTAGGATTATGTTTTAGACTTTTAGCTTTTCGTGTTGATGCCTAATAGCATAATCTTCCTCGTCATATTGTCCTTAAATTAAGCATTCTTCCTACACCTAAAAATATTTAACATTCTTCCTACACCAAAACAACATAAACAATACGAATGTAAACATGGTATCCAACACAACAAATATGTCATACAACAATAAGAATCCTACACAACACACATTATATCCTTCATAACATAATTAGCCTACATAACAATCATCACATACTACACAGTAGCACCATATATATATATATGTGTGTGTCAACTATATATATAGAGAGAGACAATTTGACATCATACATAACAAATAAACAAATAACAAACATGTAGCCCACACACTACACATTATATCCTTCATATCCTAATTTCCCTACACAACATTAATCATTACATATATAATACACAAAAGTATCATCTGTATACATCCTTTATATATACGAAGACAATCTGTATATATAAAAGCTTGACCTTATTCACGTTTAGGTGGATCTTCATCAATGTAACACAAAGTAATTTACAGTAGTTTTGGAAATCCAATTAAGAGAGGAAAATTTCCTAAATAACTCTTGCACAATAAAATACTAAACTATCTTTTGTTTTAAAATCAATTAAATATAAGACATAAGTATTACAACTTTGCCATTTAATTAATGACCATAGATCAAACACAATCAATGGCCAAGATTAATTTCTCACACTTCTCACTCTAATTTTATTTCTCTTCTGAACCATCCTATATATATATATATATATATATATATATATGTAAACGAAAACCCAAAAATCATATGTGTCGCGATGCGGTCGCTCCCCATTTTTATGGGATCCACCAGATTTCTTGATTTTTAAATGGAGACCTCATATTGATTTACCCAAATTCATGGGTATGGGTCTTACCAAAACCAGATAGCTCTTAAACGGGTTATAACATCTCATTAAATTAAAAATTAGTCTTACCAATTATTTGAAATGCAAATCCTACAAAATAGGAATATACTAAAATTTAATATCCATTTAAAAAAAGATATTATTTATAATTAATAAACAATTTTATAGTAAAAAACACAGGTGGGTCGTGGGTCACCAAATCCAGATAGCTTTTAAACGGGTTATAACATATCATTTATTTATGAAACCCTTTCATAATCAAACCCTAAGTATATTATTAACTTTCTTACAATAAAGAAAATTAAAATCCATAAAATAAATATTAAAAAACGAAAAATGTAAAACAACCATTCTCTCAAGCCATCAGATTACTTTATTTGTAAATGAAGGTTTCTCACGCATTTGACCTGAATTCACGGGTAAAGATCTCACCAAACCCAGATAGCTCTTAAACGGGTTATAACATCTCATTATGTTAAAAAAATAATCTCATCAAATATTTGATTTGAATATACTAAAAATTAATATCTTATTTTATTTAAAAAAAGATATTATTTATAATTAAAATAACAATTTTATAATAAAGAAAATAAACGGGTAATGGGTATCATCAAACCCAGATAGTTTTTAAACCGGATTATAACATATCATTTATTTGTGAAACCATTTCATCATCAAACCTCAAGTATATTAATTATTAACTTTCTTACAATAAATAAAAGTAAAATCCAAATATACATATATAAATATTAAAAACGAATAATGTAAAACAACTCCCGTAATACGGGGGATAAAATCTAGTGTGTGTGTGTATATATATATATATATATAAATAAAAGATAATAGTTGAAGTAATAGTGAACGTTTACTTAAATGTGATTATATAATGGATGTGTTGAAAGAAGTTTCTCAATGGAAATACAATACATGTTTCCTACTTCCTATTATAAAAAAGTTGACTTTGGGAATAAGGTAGTTCTATTTATATATTTTATTAAAACACCATGTAGACCACTAAATATATTTATTGATTTTTAAATTAGAAGTTATTTTAGTAATCAAATGTAAAAGTAAAAAGTTACTAAAATATATGAGAGCAATATGCCAAAACAGGAGGCCAATCATTCACATGTACGTTTATTACCTCAAATCTAATCAAATCGTCATGACCAAGCTAAATGCTGAAGGCAAACAGGCAATAAAGTATGTTGCTGACCTCTTAGCAGCAAACTAATTTATTTAAAAATAACATTCATGCATCTTAAGGTTATAATACTCATCTATTTCTACTCTTACTCTTAAACTACTTCAAAAAATAATCTATTAACATGCAAAGGTTTGAACCATAGTCTTCACTCCCAACGGCAAAAGTCTTTATCACTTAGCCAAGGCTGGAGTGGCAACATCAGTGCGGTTGTACTTTCTCGCCATCTGCATATGTGGACGAATTATTCTGTGTAGTCATAATGCCCAACCTCCATGCATTTCAAGCCATGTGGCGGTCTAGTCAGAATTTCAATATTTTATCAAAAATAGGTGTAGTCATAAACTCTACAGCAAGCATTACTCAATAAATTTCTTTCTTTTTTTTTTTTTTTTGCATTTCTATTTTTTTTTGAATAAAACTAAACAAACAACATTTCATTAAGAAAATAAACATTACAGTAAAACAAAAAAACTAACTCAGCTCCCTCGTCCTCATCTTTGTCTTCATCTTCATTAACACCATCGCAGTGGTCTTCGTCTTCATCATCGAACTCGTATTGGTCTTCATCATTGCCCTCTTCTTCATTTTCACCCAGAAGGCGCCGAAACATATAAGCATGTTGGACCAAATCCGCCATAAGAGCGTCATGTATTTCTTTTGAACGCACGAAATACGCGTTTTCTAGTCTCTGCTCCAAAGTTGCTAGAGTTGGTGGTGGATCATCGTCCTGTATATAGGTTGGACATATTGCTCTCCCCTCGTCTTCAATGATCATGTTAACAATATGATACATGCATACATAGCACTTTTCATTTTTTCCAACAACCATACACGACATGGATTTTTAACAAAATGCGAACGTTTTTGAAGAACACCAAAACAACTCTCAATGTCCTTTCGCGAAGACTCTTTCACTTTCTTAAAATAATCTCTTTTTTCATTGATCGTGTAACACCCTGGCTTAAGCGGAAATGCCCGAGTGTGATGTACAAATTGTTCAAACACACGTAACACTATCTGGTGACAATAATAACATTAATTCATTTCAAGCATCATGTAACACAAGTTCCAGAGTAAACAAGTACATCTAAATCAAAGATAAACAATAATAGTAATCCGTTTATTTGAATACCCTAAATAAACTAAGCGTCTTAAATACTTCAACCTCTAATCATGGTACCTGTAACATATGTATAAAATATGGTCAGCTATAAATATAGCTGGTGAGATTTCCACAGTTTGATATACTACGTAAAAACCATACAATTCCATGAAAACTTGTAAAATGCGCAGGTAAGGGTTCTTTACACTCGATGCAATGGACCTGAGTGTAAAGAACAAACGAATGTCCTTTCCAGTTGGGGCTACCAACGTACTCGGATATGAGGTCCCTTTTTCACTCGATACAAATGGACCTGAGTGCAAAGGAGGCGTATGATCATACTTATTGAGGCAACCACTTGAAATCCATGTATATAACAAATAAGCAAGTAAACATACAAGTCCATGATATGAATTGTAGTTTGTAAGCAAAGTTGTAAATCTTGAAATAGATACATATGCTACCCCAAAATATGAAAACATTTAAAAAGGGGTTGTGAAAACTCACCTTATGAGTTGAGGTAAAAAGAAAAACTCGAAAGCGTTGACGATGGCAAAGAATCGAATGCGTCACGAAAGCCGAAACGAGCGATCCGCACTAACTATAATAAGTAAATACGAGACTTAATCGATAATCGTACAGGGTTGTTTTATTGTATAACTTACATTGAAAGGTTGTTAATATTTTATAAATTTTATATCTTTTGATTATAATACTATTACTAGGTTTGAATGGAAATCGGTTACTAATACGATATAAGTGTTTCAACGGAAAGGATATGAAGGTTGCATGTTCGAAATACTTGAACTAGGGTTTATAAGTCGAAAATATAATACATGATTTAGCAAGGTGATTTTTAGTAAAATAAAGTTTACGTTAAAGATTAATAAACGATTTTTAATTACGGTTTACGAAAACGGAAAATTCGGTTTTTAAGTGTGACATGGTGAGATATATTTTATAATTATTTTACAAAATTTTTATTTTATTTAAAGAGGGTTTTATAAATTTATTATGATTTTTAATTGATTACAACCTTCATGTCTTAACCAGTTGGACTAGGAATGATATTCGTTAATGGAAGCAGTTTAATTATTTAAATACACATTCTGAATTAAACAATATTTCATTAATATACAAAAAAAAGGGTTTAAAGTGTGATCGAAACCCGGGTCTCGCGTGTACGAGACCAGAACCTTAACCACTAGACCATGTTAATCATTCAGTTAACATATGAAAACAATTACTTATATATTATGACAGAATTTGTCTTCTACCTATGAACCCTATAATTTACAATCGATTAATCTGTTCCATGTTTACTCAATAAGTTTAGGGGTTTTGTTAATTGTGTGAAAACCGATATTACCCATATATTAATTACCTGTTTTCGTTAAGAATTGCCCAAGATTGAGGTCGTCAAAAATCTAAGAAAAGAACTCCCAATTACAGAAAAATCACTGTATTAGAGGGGATTAAGGGGAATGAGCGGGCTGGGTTGAAAACGGGGGTCCTATTTATACTACTAATTGGAGCGTCTACGCGTCAAACAAATTAATTTGATTTCCGGGAAATCAGGTGGGCATCACGAGCTTAATTCGGGGCTACAGGTTGTTATAATATAATTAATACACTAGATATCATTGTTAATTGGCGGATAACACATTGAACTAACAATACGGGTCAAAGATTGAGGTTTTGGAGGTTGTTTTGGGATTGCCGGCACCGCCACTGGCGACGGTGGCCGGAAAAACGGGAAGGGGGGGGGGGCGGGGTAGGGTTAGATATTTTAATAATATAATTTAAATAATATTTACACTTTGGACCTTAAAGTTTCATAATCCTTTAAGTTGAAAATTAATAATTAAGTTTTCATTCTTAACCTTAGACTTTATAAGTTTAATTACTTGGTTTCGGTTTTGGAATATTTGCGCGTTTTAGTCCGTACGGCTCGATTGACGTTAAGGCTCAGGATTTTTTTACAAACAATTGAATAACAACTTGTAACATCACAAAACTTTTGGTCCAAATTTGATAAATAAATAAAACTTAAGGATTAAAAATATTCATGGCAAATGTAAAGAGAAAAATAAGACAAAGAATGGAAGTAGCTTATGTTAAGGAATGGAGTAAGGAGACTCCATCCCACATCGGAAAAAGAAAGAAAAATAAAGCACTTTATAAGGAGAAAACATTCCATGGAAATGTTCTTAAATGGTCAACCACTCTCCCTAGTCCTAGCGGAGGGTGCGAAGCACCCGACGCGCACGGGCTCGGGTAAAGGGCGATGGGCGCTATGATGGCGCACGCTCGCATCGCCGCGAGCCGCTTAAGAGCCGCCTTTGTATTTTTGGATGATGATAAGATCAAGATATGGCAAGTTACCAAAAGATAAGGGACTAAAAATAAACAGATTCAAAGTTGTGCATCTTCGCGATACGCGAAGATGCAGTACACGTGGAGAGACAGGAACGACACGTGGCGACACATGGCAAGCCTACGCGGCGACTCTGCGAAGCTAGTGCAGCTTCGCGATACGCGAAGTTGCACAAAAATTTCTATAAATAGGCCGGCCATGGGGGGTGGTCCTCACCATCCAACTCATACTTCCAATTACACGTTATCTCGATTTACGTGCCATAATCCGAGATGGCGATATCCCGACAAGCCTTACCTCGAGATGCGTGCCATAACCCTACTTAAATACCCTCTCGACTTACCTTAAAGTAGAAGTGCTGTTCAAGTAAAGCACAAGCATTTTTATAAATAAGCCATTCAATGTAGGGGTTCTGCCCGATTATTATAATATAAATGGCTTAGACCTAGTCAGGGATATAGCCCGTACCTTGATTTTATAAAGTGGAAATAAGATTTTATAAAGTCGAGATTATAGATAAAATAATACTTCTTTATTTTATATAAAGATTTTATATTTCTTATAATAAGAATTTGAAATATATGTTTTCTTCACGAAGAAGAAACAAAGGTTTATAAATGATTAAAAAGAAAGGACTAGAGGTCCTTATATTTATAAAGAGATAAAATGTCAAGGTAAATGTTATGCATCAGACTAAAGGTTTGAAGCTAGATCGTTGATCTAGTACTTATAAAATGTTATTCTCGTACTATAGGTCCGAGGTAACGAGACAAATTGGTGAGAAACACCAACCAAGAAGAAAGGTGAATACGTCCAACTTTTTATAAAACAAAGTCTTTAATGTTTGCATGGGATTATATCCCTAAAACTTTATAAACAAAAGTAATACTGGCCCTCAGGCTATTGTATACGTTTGTCTGGATCCTTACATATGTGGGCAGACGGTGGGCACACCGCACCACACTTGCTAATGCCTCCGCCACGTTGGGCCGGACCCAAGTAATGTCCGAGAGGGGATTATCTCGTGTATATTGAATAGTTGCCAAGACCTCGATGCTGCGGTATAGCTGAGAGGTTTCAAGTATAACTGGAGGTTTATAATAGTATATTTAACTTGGTTGTTTCCTAAGCCACGATGGGCCGGGTCACAAGATACCCGAGGGGATAACTGAGTAACTTAAAATATTTTGTGTCGGCGTGTTCACCAGCATGTGTTGCTGACGTATTTTTATAACTGTTTTACAGGTAATGAAGAATAGGTGTTTGGAGACAGAGGATAGCCGTTAGACGATCTGATGGCTCACAGGATGTTTTAATATTAAAATAATGTAAATCATGGTTTTAATATCCAAACACTTTTGTATAACTTAACAGGTGTTTCAAACCTTTTGAATATAATAATATTTTATTAAAAGTCTTCCGCTTTACAACCTTTAACTCTGATATATGTCACACCCTCAAAATCCGCTAACGGAGTTTTACCGTCAGAGGGTGTGAACTGGCAGGATCGGAATCATCAGTTATAATCAAACCATAAAAACGTTTAAATGAAAATAAGTGCGGAAGCGTAAAACCATAGAAACAATGTTACGTCACGCAGGACGATTTAAAAACCAATGATAACAGTTAAAAGTAAGTTTGCATAGTTAAAAGTTTTTCAAACAATGCATGTTCCTAAACCGCGCGCCCGCCTCGGCTACCTGAGAATAACATACTAAAAGTGTCAACACAAGGTTGGTGAGTTCACAAGTTATATAAAAATAAATCGTTTAGCGTTTGCGTTCAGTGTTTTGCGTTACAGCGTTACAGCGTTACAGCGTTTTGCGTTACAGCGTTACAGCGTTTCAGCGTTACAGCGTTTTGCGTTACAGCGTTACAGCGTTTTGCGTTACAGATAGTGTTATGTCAAATTATATATCGATAGGTAGCTAGTCTATACAACAAGTATTACTAAGTGTTCGACACCGAAACTGACTCGTTTAATAAGTGCCTTGTCACCAGGTCCTCCAGACCATGGTACGTGTTAGCCAAAATTACACCCGCTCGACCTCCAGTCGAGTTTAGCGTTGGGTGGGGTTTGTCAAACCCAGTAGTACTACTCAACAGTGACTCGCTATTCTAAATATTAACCGGTTCGATGTGTAGGACTTCAAATGTTTCGTTTGCCACTTAGCCTTTACAAGTGATATATAATTTATAACAAAATCTTAAATGCGTTGTGGAGTATGTTATCTCCCCCAAGTGAAAAGCGTTTGAAAACAGTTTAAAGAGGGGAAGGTGAAACTCACTGTTTGCGAAGAATTTCCCAAAATAAATCACCAAGATGCGCGTCACCAAAAAACTCTCTCTAACGTTCTAAAACAACAAAGAGATTTTTCTAAGTGTCGGAATATTATCGAGTCTCTAGACCCGGCACATAATACCTATGCACATAACATGTTTCGTGTTTCGTTTGTGAATCGTGTGTGACTTTAACAAGTGTTTTTGTGACACATTACATGTGTAAGCAATCATATACGTGTCATGTATTCATAACGTACGTTACTAGCAATTATTCCCC